>NW_009966109.1:0-977 GCF_000747805.2 Chaetura pelagica | reverse complement strand
TTTTTTTTTCAGAACTACTACTAAGAAGAAGT
Organism: Chaetura pelagica; assembly: GCF_000747805.2. Classification (NCBI taxonomy): domain Eukaryota; kingdom Metazoa; phylum Chordata; class Aves; order Apodiformes; family Apodidae; genus Chaetura; species Chaetura pelagica. The sequence continues at coordinate 945 of NW_009966109.1, read as the reverse complement.
ATTTTGTGAAATTTGGGTGTAGACAAGTTACTGCTAATGTGCCTCTAGTCATGATCCAACAGTGACTTTGAAAATGTTTGCTACAATTAAATTACAGGATATAACAACTAAATACAGGTTGTCACCTGTAGGCTTTTGTTTTAGTAGACAGGCAGAACTATGTTTTTACTGATGATACAAAGGGATGTCAGAGTTTTGTGGAACTATAAATACAGTTATACACAATATGATCTGATGCTCATGGACTTCTCAGCAAATCTGTGGCTTCAAGAAAAATAAATATACATGATGGAAAGAAATTATCAGAAGACAAAGGAGATAGAGGAAGGACAAAGTTCAGATAAAACTGTCGCATGTCATGAACTCTAATTATATGACAATTGACCACATTTCCCCAACTTCCCACCTTTTCCTATTTGTACTGTGGCTAGACCTAGCCCTGTAAACCTTAGATATACCCCCACAGGGTTGTCTCACATGCTTATCAGATTGGCATCAAGAGACAAATGCCAGTATCTCCAGTTTGAGGAGAGAAGGTAAGAGTCCTTCAGTTTGACTTTTTTTTTTCTTTGAGTAAGTAAAGATTAGGCAGTTGTTTGAACCTGCTAAATCCCAGATTCTTAATACTATAAAAACACAAACATTTACCATTTCCTATTGACAGCAGTTTTGATTTTTCAAAAGAGATCTATCACTGAAAGGCACCTCAGAGACTAGTCAAAAAGAGTTATTAACCCCAACATATGATAACCAGTTTACACAGTAGGGTCATTACAAATATTTGGAATTAGGCTCTATACATGTTGCTTCAGGATTGATATTTTAAGGATTGATATTTGAAGTGTTTTGGTCAGGAGGCTGGGCAAAGATCAGCCACTTAAAAGAGAGCTCTGCATGCATGGAAGTTCTCTCAGATTATGCCTCCTTGCTGGCATATAGAGGAAA
>NW_009966108.1:0-977 GCF_000747805.2 Chaetura pelagica | reverse complement strand
AAAAAGTTCTTCCTAATGTCTTGTCTAAACCCTGGCACAGTTTGAGGCCATTTCCTCTATTTTCATTTGGGTTTCTGCAGTATGGACATCAATACCTAGTTAGTCCCACTACGGTTAGTGGAGATTTCAGATTCATTATAGTTTTATACACAGAAAGTATTTAGTGCCATTAGGGATGTTTTGTGTCATCTGAGGTATCCACATGCTTTAGAAAGGCAGGCTGGAGCCAGGAAGATCTGTAAAGTACTTCAAATGGTACTCAACACACCTGTGCTTAAACAATGAATTCCACCCTGAGAATTCAACATGATAAAGTAAGTGGAAAAAAAAATAATCAAGATAATTTCAAGCAGGCACATACAGTTTCTCCCAAAAAGCACCTGTTGGCAGGCTGGCTTCAGAATGTCTATCTCCCAACTAAAAGTGTTGTTATGTAAAAGAATATTATCTAAATTATGTGCAGCAAGGCACAATTATGCTGGCAATGCAAATTATAGTCGAGAGGTCTGCTAGCCTGGCTGTGGAGCAGTGAGCTGAAATGTAAGGGAGAAGAATTAACCATCTTCTTGTGTTTCAGTTCAGTTCATTAGTATCTGGCTCAGCCTGTGTCCAAGGAGGTTGAAATTCACTTTGTCAGCAAATGTGTGGTGATGAAAGCAGACCACAGCTTCCAAAAACTAGCAAGCACCAGTTATCCATTACAACTTGACTTTAAATACTTTTCACTTTCGAGAATAGTCAAGTATGACTGATTTAGATCTGTGTCTGATCACTGCTAAAGAAGAAAATGAAGATGCTAGTCTTACACAGAAGGATAAGTTATGGTGTTGCATAGAATAAGTTTAAATTCACTGCTACAGCAGCTGCACTAAATACAGGTGGCTTATCAAAGTATGTAACTTCACTTGTGATAAAAAAAGATATCACCTTCAGATAACAGACTGAGTCATAGAATGTTTTGAGTTGGAAGGGACCTT
>NW_009966107.1:0-978 GCF_000747805.2 Chaetura pelagica | reverse complement strand
TCCTCCTGCCCACCAGGACCCCCAAGTCCCAGGCACATACAACTTTAATGATTAAGAGATTAAATATCAACACAAAAATGTAAGTTTACTTATGTGGGTGCTTTCTGGTTTCTGACTTTCCCCCCTCTTCATTGGAATAGCATTTTTTACTCTGTAGACACACTGAGAGGGTTGTGAGCTGAGCCTGTCACTCTGCCTGGTGTGACATCCCTGGCAGCTCTTGAGGGGCAACATCTCCCAGGGGGTACCAGGTACCTCAGGCAGCTCAAAGAAAAAAGAAAGATACATTCAAGTTTGGAATGAACTTCACAAAATCACACCAGTTAACATCCAGGGGAAAACTGTAAGTGCTGTGGATGAATTGAACTCCAGGGGATGACATATTCATTCACACTGCAGTGTGGGTATCTCCTCTGGGTTTTTAAATTGTCCCTCTGCTGGAGCTTCTGAATCCACTGGCTAAATTTTTATCAGATCTCAGAGCACAGAGGAGGTTTCAAAAGTAATTAAATTCTTACAGAAATTGAAAAAAGAGGCAGGCAAATAAGAACAAGGTAGTGTAAGTGTCCTGAGAGCAGATCCCTGTGAGCTCCAACCCAGCAGGCACCAGGGAATGGGGTGGGGAGGGTAAAAATTCCAGATAAAGCTCAGCTGGAATCTGCAGTGAGTCATGAGGTGGAACCTGCTGCATCAGCCCCAGTGCTTGGGGACCACGTGTGGTCAAGGGACACACATGCTTGTGGTTCTCCTTGTTTTCCTCTCTCATCCAGCAAGGCTGATGGAGCAGCTCCTGCACCGAGCTGGACTGAGCAGGAGGGAGCACCCAGAAGGGCAGAAGAGGAGGCCAACATCCCACCCAAGTGCTCCACAGACCAATGGAGGCCCAAGCCTTGATGCTGGAGAGCTGTTGGCCTCAGCCTACTTTCTGCAAGAGTCCAGAGTGATGTTGGAAGACTGGCAACCTGGTCTAGTGGGAGG
>NW_009966106.1:0-977 GCF_000747805.2 Chaetura pelagica | reverse complement strand
TTTTTTTCCTATTACTTTATAAAACATAACCAGAAAACGTGACAATTAGAATGCAGACCTGAGGGCCTTCCAGCACAACTGCAGTAAGTACTTTAAGCATATGAAAGTATTTTGAAGTATGACATGGATGCTTTAGTTCTGAAAAAGCATCTGATTCTGATAGAGACTCTGTTTTATCAACTAAGCCAAACAACCCAGTAGATGCCTACTTTGTGAATTGCCTTAGTTGGGTAGCAGGTATGCCATCAATCTTGTAACCAAAATGATGGTCTAATATTGAGCTGAATACAGGGATTTTTCTGTTTCATACAGCTCAGAAGGCTTTCTTTCCTTCAGACTGTAATCTGTTCCCTGTAATGTAGTCTGGAACAGAAGGCAGAGATCAACATTTCAAAATCATGTGTTTGATCAACCATACCTAATGGTTTATGGACTAGGACTTCAGCTGACTTGAAGGGCTGTGGTTCTGCTAAAGTCAAGTATAGCAATTTTTATCATCTGAGAATCTGATTCTTCTTCCAGCCATATAGACTTGATCAAACAGTATCCATAGACTTTAAAAATTGCAAATGTATTTCTTAGTTTTTGCATTGCAGTGTGTTGATGTCATCAATGTCATCAAAATAATCAAGGGCAATTTTTCCCTCCACCAGTGAAAGAAAACTGGTGAGTGACAGGCATACAGAATAGTTTCAGAAGTAATGGTGAATCTTGTCTTTGGTGAATGGCAAGTAGGACAAATGGGCAGTTATTATCTATTCAATTAAATGGTTCATAAGAGTCAAAGTGTTTTAAATACATCATAAAATACAAGAGGTCAGAAACTTAAGAACCTAGTAATTTAAATCAGTATTAAATAATAAGTAAATGATGGTCTTTTTTAAAGGCACTCAGTCAAAATTTACAGGATTGTATCTCAAATATGAAAGAAGACTTGGAAAAAGCCGGAAAAAAAAGAACATTTTAATATTATTTTT
>NW_009966105.1:0-977 GCF_000747805.2 Chaetura pelagica | reverse complement strand
AATAAAGTCTGATGAGATGTCTGTGTCAACAGTGCCAGAAACATCAAAGGAATATATTCTAAGTTCTCATGATTTTGAGTTGCTACACAAGTGTGTCCAGTTTTCTGTTTGGTTTTTTTTTAAAGCAGTTCCCCAAATGTCTGCAAGCATGTAATCACATAAGTGTGTATAATGTATTTTTTAAAGCATTAATAGTTTCAGTGCTTTCTCTAGGATATAAAGGTAGTCACATAAATCTCAATGTCCTTTAGGGCAGAAACAGTGTAACTGATGACTGATCCTAGATCCCAGACCTCAAATATCATGTGTGTATACATGCTGCATAACATTACAAATAACTAGAATGATTTGTAAACAGACTTTCTGAAAATTGTTAACTTCTACTATCCCATTCTGAGAAATACTATAATATTTCTCATACCCTAGGTTATACACTGTTACCACAGTGTATACCTCACTTTCAAATCACACTTATTATTTGAAAGTGAGCATTGCCTCCACTACTTCATAAGGAAATAAAATCTTCTCGATGCAGTCGTGCCACATGTAGTTAGGTCAGATGGTTGGTTATGACTAAACTCTGCCTCAGCTTACTGACTTGAATAAATTCTAAGGCACACTGAAGAAGATGATAAATTCTCACCCAAGAACACCAGCCATTTTCTCTAATAGCTGGATGATGTAGAGTGATTCAGTATTACTCATGGGACATTTTAAAAGATAATCTTAGTCATGGCTCATGCATTGATTTGAACAGAGAATTTCACAAATTTACCAGTGGGATTGTGAAAGGCACCTGGAATCATTTGGGAAGGATTACAGTAAAGGAAAAACAATCTAAGAAAACCTTGAAGAGTACTCTCCTATTCACAACTACCTTGTTAATTTTACTTTAAAAAATAGTCTGGTTTATGTCACACAGAATGTGCCAATCATGCCTATTATGCCTCTGCAAACATCCTGGCTCAGCACTTCAC
>NW_009966104.1:0-976 GCF_000747805.2 Chaetura pelagica | reverse complement strand
ACCTGAAACTGGATTACCTGGATCTCTACCTGGTGCACTGGCCTTTTGGTTTCAAGGTATAGTAACAGCAATGCCCTTGGCTTTGTTTTTTGTGATTACTGCTTTTGGGAAACTATATGGCTTTACAGCCCAACAGTTGCTCTGGCTGAGAAAGACAGTTGTGTCTGTTGTGTGTACCAGCATTGCTCTTATACTGGGCTTGACTCTGGCCATGTGAGCTGGGATCTTGATCTCTGCTCCCGTGGTTGTTGCTTGCATACTCCTTTGATCCTGGGAGTGATGGTCTCAAAACTAGGGGCAGGTCTCCCAGCTCCAAGCATAAGATACTATGCTCTCACATTCTGTTAGGAAGCAGTGTATGCTCATCGTAAAATTACCCCTTGCTGGAAGGAGGGCTGCACTTTGCTGCCTGTCAGAAATTTTTCTCTGTGTTTCAGAATCATGGAACAAGAGAAAATATTTCTGTTTTATTTTTCTCTTTAATCACCAAGTTCTCGATACAGTACAGATTGAGCTGACCTTGCCTGTAGGACCTAAAGTGTTCCACTGAAATGGAAATTCAAAACATGAAACTTCCTCTGGACTTAAACTTTCACAGATTAGTGAAGGAGCTGGTCCTACCTGTTGCTTTTGAGATGCTCATCTTTCAGACTCTTATTTTAGCTTTATGTTAACAAGGTCATGGAAGTGAAACTGTCTCATGGAGACAGTAGCAAACAGTTGTTAAACACAGTTCAGCCTTGGTATCTTTTCATAACACACAAAGGCCCTTCTAATTTTCCTAGTATTAGCAGCTTTATACTGAGCTTTGACATGGTAGAACTCTCACTGCACGTAATACCTCTTTTGACCAAATTTAGTGTTGTATAGATTAAAATTAAGTGTTGCTAGCACCTAAGTCCCCCGATGCCATGCTGGAAAAAGAACAAGCTAGTTCTTAAGCGAGCACAAAAGAATGATACGTGAAGTGAATATG
>NW_009966103.1:0-975 GCF_000747805.2 Chaetura pelagica | reverse complement strand
TCCAACAGATGTCAGGGTGGCTGAAGTCTCCTGTGAGGACCATGGCTTGTGAATGTTAAGCTCCCCTATCTTTCTATATAGTGCCTTGTCTATATTATCTTTCTGCTCAGGCGACCTGTAGCAAACACCCACCGTGATGTCACCTTGGCCTTTCTTTTCCTTAATCTTAACCTATAAGCTCTCTGTTGCCTCCTCATCTGTCCCCAGGGAGAGCTCCATATAGGAGTGGGTGGAAGGGAGTATGATGTAGCTTACTCATCACTGCATAGTTTAAATGCTTATGGGCAAAGCTCTAGTTTAAACACTTTAAAAAATATGTTGCAAAACATTAATTGTAAAAATTATATTAGTAGAAGTAGAGTTTTTCTTCTAAATTACATGCGGCTAAAAGTACATGTGATACATAGTTGTCAGAAGTGTGATTTTTACTCTATGACAGATCCCTCAGGAGCTTATGGTCTGCAAAATCAGATTGTGTCATTCAAACCAATTTGAGTAACAGTCTCAAGGAGTGCTAATCTTTTAGTGGAAAAAAGGAAGATTTTTCTAGATACAGGTAGTGTGCAGTTTCCAGTAAGATGTTCTCTAAACTGCACATAAAGGACAGATGCACAGAGACATTTGAGGGATGAAAATGGATTGATTTATTCACTCAATTTTGTCCTCAAGTGGAAGTTCTTGGGGCACTGAATAAGCCTTCTCCTTTCATTGTGTGAGAAACAACTATCGCTCATGAAAGTGTTAATATGCCACTAACAGAGGTAAAAAGGAGTTGCTGAAGTGGTGAGAGTAGGTGTCTTATTCTGAGGTCTGTAACTTCTTACTAGTCTGCTAGTATTTAAATTCTTGGCTTTCCTATGCAGGCAGTTAAGCAAAAGTTGGATTATTATGAAACTGTAATTTGATGATAACATACATGCCTGTTAACAACACGTTACAGAATCCTGCAGAATCACAGAATCCTAGGGGTTGGAA
>NW_009966102.1:0-976 GCF_000747805.2 Chaetura pelagica | reverse complement strand
AACTCATTTGCCATTGTAAATGTCTCCAATAGATATTCCCTAGGGCTATTAACTCAACAACTGAATGTTTGTGTGGCATTTAAACCATTCAATGCCACTGAGAGTTAAATTCCAGCTGATCCCAGTGCTACCTGTGAAACATATTTTAAAATTTATCACTTCAACTGGTGATGTAAAGAAAAACTAAATCTGGTCGAGCAATTATTTCAAGAAAATGAGCATAGCAGTTGTACAGGAATGCTTTGCACTTACAATTATTTATACAGATTTCTGGCCTGATTTTAGTACAACTTGATTCAGGGGTTTCACCCAAATAGCCTGCAAGCTAAAGCAAACAGAGCAAAAGCTTCATCAGAGTAAAAGAGCTAGTTCAGGCTTCATCCAAACAATACAGCAAGTATACATCTGTATTGCTGCCTTCATCCATGCTCTGTTGGCTTTTCATTTGCAGCACATGAACAGCAAACAAAAGTATGTTACTGAACATTAAGCAGCACAGGGAACAGTGATAGCTGTCATGGAAAGAGACAGACCTGGGGTGCTTCCCATTCTAAAATCACCTCTGGATTTCTATCTCAAAGTAGATACATCACTCCACATTTTTTTTTTCCTCCCCCAAGACAGATTAATAAGCCTTATCTACCTCCCAGAGGAAGATTTACAATGATGAAATTTATGAAGAGTGCAAAACCATAAATTGTATTATTATTGCAATGTTTGTCAAGTTTTCTACAGAGTGCTGTTAAACATCTTCTGAACTATCTAGGCTGCACAGGGAGGTTGGGCCCTGCAGCAGAGCTCAACCATGTGTGGACCCAGAGGACCTGTCTGAAGCCTCCTGTGTCTCATCAGCTGTGTCTTCACTGATGGTCACTTTGCCCCTCATCTTTAGCCTGGGACAAGATAAAAAGAGAGACAGACTGAAGGCTGGAGAGCCAGGCACTATGAGAAATGCTTGTAGTTAAGCAAAAAAAAA
>NW_009966101.1:0-974 GCF_000747805.2 Chaetura pelagica | reverse complement strand
TATATATATACATACAGCGAGGTAGGTAGGGCATATAAATACGTATCTTGGGGCTCAGCACTAATGCCAGTTCTCTTTTGTATCTTTATCAATAATCTGGTCAAGGGGACTGAGTGCACCTACTATTTTCCCTACTCAGAGTGCTCTTTGCTGAAAAACACCTACCAGATAAGCCTAGAAGGTCATACTGTAGCTTGGTGTTGGAAAACACTCTGAAGCAGCTGGGCTCAGACAGAGAGAAAGACAGAAAACTGATAAAGAAAGAGACCATGTTTCTTTGAGATAAAAGTATTTTGCAAAGCTAGAAGCATTCCTGAGAAAAACAGAGGAGGTTTGGCTTAGCAATGAAGGACTAACAGTCAATCATTTTATTCTATAAGCCCAGTCCCATTCTTGATCAGACGAGATTCTTAGACACTTTTCCCATGAGGTGTGGTTGATATTCTGTCCTCTAGAAGGATTACTCCTCAGAGACTATTTAATAATAAAGCTAACATAAATCTATTGTTTTAACATATTCTTTGCTTAATGTTCTAGATCTAGTAAATGCCAATTAATAAGTAGATGTTAGACCACTTATTGTCATGTAGGAGATATTCTGATGTTCTAGCATTTTGATTATACCTATTAGTCCAATCACATAATTATTGTAATTTAGAATACAATTTTTGCTTTTTGTGTACATACACTCTGTTTTGCCATCCTAAAACCATACCGGACAAATGTAAGTAATGTATGGCAGCTCAGAGATGGCTAAATAGCAAACTAGAGACTACTAAAAATTATTTATTATAATTGGTAGAAGTGTAACAAATGTATGAAGCAAACAGTTTTTCTTGGAGTGTACAATTTACTTGGATGGAAAAGCCAAATATTTAAATTATTGTTCTTACTTGGGATTAATACATAAATAATATCAAATTAAATTAGGCCTACAACGAATAATAATCACAGAATCACAGAATCTTAGGGGT
>NW_009966100.1:0-976 GCF_000747805.2 Chaetura pelagica | reverse complement strand
ACTGCAGGTGGGGTCTCATGAGAGCCAAGTATCACCTCCCCCTTTACTCAGTATGTGAAGACTGAAATAGACTTTCTAAATTACACAGAAAGTAACCTTTTCAAGATACTCTGCAATGGAGACCACTGTGCCTGAAGGCACCAGGAACCTGCTGAGAGCAGCTCCCAGGGTGCTCTCCAGGTTACCCGTGTGTAGACACCCTTGGTAAAACCTTGGGAGAACTCCCACCATGTCCCTCAAGTCTGTTTTCCTTTTCTTCTCAGAGCAGGGTGGGGACCAATTGCTTCTGAGGTGCACGTGGATGGACAATCATAACCAGCATCCAAGAGATGTTTCTCCATCAGCTCATGCCTCTCCCTTTGCTGTGGGAGGTCATTTCCCTTCTAAGCAGTTGCTGGGGTAACAGTGAATATCCTTTGTCTGGATTTTCTTAGATATTACATCTTGCTTCTTTCTAAGCTGCTTCTGTAAAGAGGGAATTTCATGTCATCTTATCGACAGCTCTTCAGAATTCATTTCCCTGGATTTCAAGGGGGAAAAAACAGCAGTCTGGGGGCTTGATAAGAAGGCAGGAGACAGACTGTCACTTGTTCTCACTTTGGCTGCAGGACCAGTATTTCAACAATCCAAACTGGAAGTGATGAAAATGGAAGTGACTCTTCTGTGTGCAAACTGCAATGTTTCTTAGGTAGGGAAACCACGTGTCTGAACTGCAGAGGTTGTACTGGGAAATCTGTACCTTGCTCTGGGCACTGGGAGGGATTTTTTCACACTGGGGTTAACTGGGTGAGAATTCACATGGATTTTCTTTGACTTTCTTCACAGAGCATCTTTTCCAAAGGATCAGATCATTTCATTTTGTCCTCCCTTTAGATGCAGGTGTGGTCCTCACCTAATGTCTGTCTTCTGGGGAAGGAAACAGGTGGTTAAACAGGCTTAGGTGGATAAAATGATTGTTGTGTGAGATGCAAGGAAC
>NW_009966099.1:0-976 GCF_000747805.2 Chaetura pelagica | reverse complement strand
AAAAAAAAAACATTTTCCCCAGTGTGACACTTTTCTCCCTGGTGACTCTGTCATTACATGGCAAGGTACGTTCTGTTTCTCAGTGTGACCAAGTAAAAAGAGCATCAATAAGTCTCTTAAAAATGGAGGGATTATTACAGAGTGCTGTTGCTGTCTTTTGGAGACCCAGTTCTGCTTAAACAGACTGCAGTGTTTGCAGACATGCAGGATTACCAGGGAATGGGGCATAAAGGCAGTGAAACCAACTTGCTGTTTCACCAACAATTCAGGGTGTTTCTGCTCAATTGTGCTGCACCTGAAACAGGTTTCAGTGTAGCTGGTGGCATCTGGGTGAGAATCTATTCAGATAGACTGAAATTCCAGAAGCAGGAATTGACACCTGCTTCCTGCAATGTCTTTGTTAAAAATGGTTAAGATGGGAAGGGTCCCAGCACCTGTGGCATGTTTGAGGATCTTTTTGACATAGAAATAAGGTTTTGAAAAGCAGATGTCTTGTTAAACAATCATCCCAGACTGTTGTTTATACACACTTCTAAGTAGACTGCTTCCTGGATCACTCCTGTGCTCCTTTAATTTTTCAGGAGACCATTACTTTTCTTATACAGCCTAAAATAAATAGCAGGATATGTTATCATGGTCCTTTTGTAGGGAGGTACCCAAGGTTTGTAACTGTGCAAGGAACATACTCTGTTAAGCCTCCCAAACGTGGTTTTCTCAGACATTTTGAGCCTTCGTGCCAAGCACGTCTTAGTTTGTGTCATTTTGAGTCAGTGGATTTTAAAGTATTATTACCCTCTTGCTCCCCAAATTATTTGTGACATATTCCACACTGTGCAATAACAAAACTCTTAGGGTGTTAGCTTCAGCTAAATGAAAAGTGTAACATAGTGCAATACCATGCCAATTAGAAGGGAAAATCAGTGTAGATACCTGAAATATGTTTTTGCTTGGTATCAGCCACTCTGTGAGAAACTGT
>NW_009966098.1:0-976 GCF_000747805.2 Chaetura pelagica | reverse complement strand
AACCTAAATCTACCCTCTTCCAGTTTAAAGTGCTTACCCCTTGTCCTGTTACTACATGTCCTTGTAATAAGTCCCTCCTCAGCTTTATATAAGATATTACAGTTAAGTACAAGAAAGAAAATAAAAATAAAAAGTAAAATCACCATTACATCCTAAAGTATCAGTCATTTGCTGAAGATTTAATCACAATAAGCCCACTCCTGTAAGTCCAGGTACAATTCAATTTAATATATTTGGGTGAAAAGGACTGGTTCTCCTGTGTGGCAAAATTTGGTGCAAGGCTGATGTCTTTCCAAAACTTACACAACCAAGTCAAGTGACCATGCTAAGAAGTAACATCATTTCTCAGCTAAGAAAACCATTCCTTGCAGTATTTTTCAAATAAACCCCCAAAATTAAAGCACCTTTTCAGCCCCAGCAATTGCATCGCATTTCAGGGGAAATACTCAAGCTGTCTACCACTTAATGGGACACTTTAATGGGCTGTGTTTTCTCAGGAAAATAAAATACTGGTCTACAAAGGCAGGAATAGTAAATACGGACCTAACAAAGGCAAAACAGCTAAGAACTGTGCATTAACTAACACATCAAGGCACAGAAAGGTATCATCATTGATGGTACATGCTAGTAACACAAGCAAACCTGCAAACAGACAAACAAAAACAGAGAGTAGGTGAATCTTACATGTATTTTTTGATAAACCAATGATCTCTGGAACTAATACAGCACCTAAAAAGAGATGTGCACTAAAATCCTGTCCACTGAAATTATGTCTTTTAAAAAAATTCTGTGTGACCTTTATTTAGTAAGAGAAATGCTTTATGAGGCAATGATTCAGAATTTCTAGCTATGCAAAAAAAATGGTTTGGTGATTCAACATTATAAAGTCAGCATTCTTAGAGAAGTGTTTTGTTGTGTTGGGTTTTTTTCTCATTCTCATTCCATGATCACATTAATGCTACAGGAAAAAAAAAAA
>NW_009966097.1:0-976 GCF_000747805.2 Chaetura pelagica | reverse complement strand
AAAAAAAAAAAAAAGGAACCTGGGAAGGAAATTCTGGAAACATGCCCCACTTGTAGGGTTGTGAGGAGCAGCATTCCCAGCTTGTGTGCACAAACCTTACACATAACTTGGAGTAAATTAGTCAGCTTTCCAGATGAAGGTGAAGAGAAACCTATGTGGGTGTGAGAAGGCACATACAAGCCTCCCAGGACAATCACCTTTGGCTCTCTGTGCCCATTAAAGCTAATTAGAATAGGAGGTTAATGTGGGAGATGGATGTGGGGGGGTGTGTCAACGTGTCTGAGAACTCTAGTATTTCTAGGTGGACTCAAGGTTCCTGCACATCCACTGCTTTCCTCTGCTTCGGTTTACTGAAGATTTCCGGAGGTGTGGTAGCCGGAGGCTCAGTGGACTGTCTCTGTGAGCACTTCCCATGGGTCAAGACAACCTGCACGACTGTAGAACCTGCATGTCACGCACACACATGTGCAGTGGGTTCTCCACTCTCCAAAAACCTTCAGCCACTGGAGGCACGATCAGTCCAGCTGCTTGATGTGCTTCCCAAAACTGAGGGATTTATCAGCAACTCTCACCCACATGGATACCACAGTCATGCAGGAAATCTCACATGATTCCAAGGTAAGACTGTACAGGCAAAGCAGTCTCATCTGTCACCTATTTGCAGCCTTTAATAAAGACCTTTGAAGATGTTCTGAAGTCACCCTGGTTTGCACTCCATTTGCTTTGGAGACATGCGGAAACCTCATGTGCAAATGCTCTCTGATTAAATTGCTGCAGTAGCTTTTCCTGGTTTGCCCAGATAGCCAAGTCTTCCCCCAGTGCAGATCCCTCCTTTGAATGCATTTCCTGCATCTGTCACCAAAAAATGTCATCAGTTGAAATGTAGCAGGCTCCTATTTACCTCAAGAGGAGTCGGGGAAGAACCCAAAACTCCTTACATCAAGCTATTACCTTCCCACTGTCTGGTTTTCTTTGC
>NW_009966096.1:0-976 GCF_000747805.2 Chaetura pelagica | reverse complement strand
AAAAAAAAAGGACGCTTAGTGCTGTTTTGTTACTTATGTATTGTAGCTGGTTGGTTGTAGGAATAGCTAGGTAAGTTACCACAAAAAAGCTGGAAAGGCCTAAAAGGCAAGGAATATATATTTACCCAGTAAGTTACTAAAAGTAGTCAAGCAAGTCTGAAATTATTATTTCATCTGAATCCCCCTGTTTTATTGCTTGTTAACGGAGCAGAGTCACACACCCAAGTGTTAGGGACTCCTCAGAGCACTTATTAAAGCAGTTTGCTATCTGCACATTGCCATGGCTGCTGTCCAAGCATGTCATTCTTCAGAGCAGTGACTATGGCATTATTCAAAATTCTCAGCATTATTCTAGATTAAAAATGTCTGTATTGCCTTGATCTTTATAAAAAGCCAAAGGAAAAGCTACATCAGAAGCCCAAAGCACACAGGCTATTCAAAACTGCAATTCATCCTTCTGAATGAAGCTGGTCAGTATCTTTCTAGAAACAAACAAGATGAGTAAAGCAAGAAATTAATTTTAAACATGTTTCTAATGGTTGGATCTAGTTTTACATTTAATTCATGTTTATATTTAATGTTAAAGCTTTGATGGTGAATGAGTAAGAAAACAGCAATATAGTTTCCAGTCTGTCAAATTACAGATAGATCTATTTATCTGGTTTAGAATGAAGCACTCAATTACCTTGAGGGTTTCATGACTCTCTCTTGGCTGAATTAGGGTGTTAGCCTTCAGAAGAAAATCCAAAAGTTTTGAACTGTGGGATATCATGAGCAATTAGAAAATACATTGTGGTGTCAACCATGATCAGTTTTAACATGAATATTTTACTCCAGTAGTCACGGTCTTCCAGTAAAATTAGTTTGCTGAACACAACAGAATTATGATATTCCTTTTATTGGTTGACTGAATTCCACTTTCATCCTGTCTCAAACCTTTTCTGAATCTTGACAATTTATTTTTTTTCTGGTGAGT
>NW_009966095.1:0-975 GCF_000747805.2 Chaetura pelagica | reverse complement strand
ATGTGTTGATATGTGTCTGATTTGGGTATAACAGGAGACAAAAGATCAGGTAAATTGTCAATTGTTGCTTTAGGAAACTTTTTGGTTAAGTAAAAATAAAAAAAAGAATAATATTTTTGACCAGAATTCCTTCTCCTAAGACAAATGAGACAGAAGAACTGTAGTTTTGAGAGATGAAAAGCTTGTTAGCAAAATCATTTGATATTTATGGTGGTGAGCCAGTGATTTCATCCATGGAGTTCAGCTGCTTTTTCAAATGGAAATAACTCCAGCAAGAAGTCTCTTTGTCTATACAACAATCTGTAGATTGATTTTGTTGTCATGAGAACAGCAGAGGAGAGATCACAGCTCTGCCTTGTGGAGCTATGTTAGCAAAACATCATGAAGGCATCAATGTCTGTTCTTAACCTGGAATTTGGTTTTGGAGTTTGACTTTACAGGACAGAACAAAGGATGGATAAAACTATCAGAAGTGGTGAGAGAGGTGTGTGCAGGTCTTGTTCTGCTGCTTTATCTCACGGCCCCTCAACAGAGTAGTCTGCCATGGGGAGATTTCATCCAACATCCTTTGGGCAGGTCAAAGGAGCATTGATGAAAACTGGATTCTAAAATTCAGTTGTAGAATGGTTTGGGTTGGAAAGAAGCTTCAAAAATCATCTAGTCTGACCCTCAAGGAATGGGCAGGGATATCTTTCACCAGATCAGATTGCTATGTAAAGGAGATTCAAGGATGGAGCTTGCACCTCTGGGCATCCCTTCACTGCTGTTTAAGCCCCAATATGACCTTATTTCTACCTTATACCCAGCTGGACATCTTCTTGCTGCCACTTGTCCCTCTTGCCTCATGTGCATCTCCTAAGAGTCTGGCTCCATCTTCTCTGTAGGTACTTGCAAGCACCAAGGAGGACCTCCAAAGCCTTCTCTAAGCTAAACAAACCCACCTCTTGCAGCCATCCCAGGGGAGGGACTCTCCAT
>NW_009966094.1:0-975 GCF_000747805.2 Chaetura pelagica | reverse complement strand
ATCTTGAAGGTCTCTCCAACCCAAACCCTTCCATGATTCCATGTTTCTATGAAGAAACCCAAGTCTGGTGCAGCCTGAGCCCGTCCTTGGGGCTCCAAGGGGACAGAGTTGAGAGCCCAGAGCAGGTTGCTGATCACACTGAGGAGCAGAGCAGAGGTGGCCCCGTCAAAGGGCTCTCAGAACAGCTGTGACCACAGCTGGGAGCAGGCGGAGGAGCAGCAACCAGAAGTGGCCTTGACCTTTCCAGCTGCAGCTGGTGCAGAGATCTCCCAGCTGATACCTGCTCCCCACGGGGGTGGGAGAACTTCTCACACGTCGCTGCCCTGAGCTCCTGTCACCTCCAGGCCAAAGAGCTGCTGCTTCTGAGCCTGAGCTCCTCGGCCAGGAAGAGCCGTGGTCAGCAAGGGTTCCTGTCACTTGACCAACTCCCCCCAGCAGAGCAGCCTCCTCCGAGCTGGAGGCATCTCAAGTGCAGAGCAAAGCCCGGGTTGCACCTGGGGCACCAGCACAGCGCGACTTCATGGCTCTCTTGCCTCCTCCTGGTGAGACAACTTCCAGCTCTGAGCAGCCTCGGCACTGGTTTCACTTGGTGCCTCTGCCCTGGGCCCAGTTCTGGAGCCCCCAGCCCAGGAAGGACCCCGGGCTGGGAGTTCCAGGCTTCCTCAGGACGTTCACACGTCCGTCCTGGAGCTGGTTCTTGCACCAAGTTTTCTGCAAGTCCAACCTCAGCAAATGCCCCATTGGAAGGAGATTCCTTGTTGCCCTGAGTGTGTCTCTGCCCATCAGTGCCACGTGGCCCTGGCAGGAGCAAGGAATGGGTTGGAGAAGGGTTGGGGAAGGGTTGGGGAAGGATGATGTGGCTCACAAATGGTGCCTGGCAAAGAGCTCGTGTCCCTCAGGGGCAAAAGGTGTTGAGAAATGTCCAGTCTGGTGACATCATTCATTGGGATGTTTCCTCCTCCAGGGGGGCCTGTT
>NW_009966093.1:0-975 GCF_000747805.2 Chaetura pelagica | reverse complement strand
TGGGGAACATTCAGAGTTTTTTCATCCTGGCAGCTCTGCCTAGCTTAGATGGACACTGAACTAATGGGAAGTCTTGCTTTGTCTGAGTGGGGCTTAGTTTTGTGCTATGGATGTATTTTTCAGACTGTGGGTTACTCCTTGCTATGTAGCAAAGTTGTGTGCTCTTTGGTTCTTGCGGTATTCCCAAGAGCATTTTTGTTGAGCTTGCCCTGCTGTTTTGGGAAGCAAGCTGAAGTTTTGGCATCATTTCGAAACCCCCTAATCTCCCAATGAATCTGCCTCTTTTTCAGTACACTATCTGTTTCTGTATTTCCTTTTCAACGTGAAGGAGTTTGTCTCTTCTCATTTAAATATGAATTAATTTTAATGGAAAGACTGTCCCCGTGGACTGTGTATGCAGAAGCAGCATACCTTACTGCCTCTTATCCTCCAGCACTATGACTATACTCTTAATATGTATGCAGTGCTTCTCTACTAGGTGTCATTCACATCATGCTGGAAAAGTTAAACAGATGGCTATGAGCTGTCTGTTTATTGTGAACATTTTATGACATGCTAATAAAAGCTATTTTAAAGGAGCCTGAATTAGGGCCCTTAATGAAAACTGCTGTGACCACATGAGAAGGAAAAAGCAGTGAAACTGGGCTTCCTAGAATGCCAAAATAGCTTGAAGGTGAGTAGTATAACACTGAGAGTTAGGTATGGAACAGAGATTGTTCCAGCAACTTGTCACTTTCTGTAGAATGAGATGACTCTGAGCATAATCAATGCTGGTATGAGCATGTTACATGAAGTAGCACAGGAAACAGTGGTTTATCCATAGTTTACAGCATGACAGCATGTCCTGGTTTCACTGGGACAGACTCCTAGAACAGCCATGGAGGGCAGTCCATTTATCATCCTGAGTCAGCTGGAAGCTGAAGTCATAGAAGCATAGAGTGGTGTAGGTTGGAAGGGACCTTAAAGATTATCTAG
>NW_009966092.1:0-975 GCF_000747805.2 Chaetura pelagica | reverse complement strand
ACTTCCAACCCCTAATATTCTGTGATTCTGTCAAAATTCTATTGGCTTCAGGAAGATTTCCTTGAGTGCACTGAGGAGTCACTCAAAGAAAGTAGATGGGTTTTAGCTGAAATTCTGAAAGACTCCAAAATAACACTACTGTCAAAATTTCAGATGATGAATCCTAAACATTTGGAAATTATTTAAATTTGCATACCTTTCTCTTTGAGTAAAAATGCACGACAGCGATGTCCCACTCTTTCTAATTAACATGAATAGAATTAAGAAGCAATTCTCAACTGTCTTCCCACATGTCCCTGTATATAGTTTTCAACTCTGTTTTCCTTGTCTCATGCCCTCTTCCTCAGTCCTAATTAGTTAGAAACAATTATTAGGAAATTAAGCTGTTTTACATGCCACAGAGAGCTCATTCTTTTTCACTTACAGACCAACAACTCTGTCCATGTTACATGAAACTGTTCAACAAAGAGTTACACTTAACTTTAAAGCATCATTAAACCTGTGGAGAGACAACAATTAAAAATAGAGACATGCATCTTCCAATACAGATATTTGCAAGCACTCCTGGTGAGCTTAGAGCAACAAAAAAACCCTCACAATACCTTCACTGCAGAAAGCAAATGCTTGCCAAAGGTTTCCTAGGACTCGAGATATATATGTAGCATAACCAGATGTACACCAGTGGGAAAAGAATCTAGAAACTTTGACTAGAGTTAGACATCCCAGCAGTTAAAGCATGAGCCAAAGACAAGCAAAACTTCCCTTACAGTGACAAGTGATACATAGAGAAGGGGAATATCTGTATTGCTTTTAAAAGCTTTGATTAATGCCTGTGTAAGCTTGCCCAGTTTGTATCATCCTTTCTGACTGCATGAGGCTGAGTCAAATGGATGACTAAGAAGAAGAAGGAGGAAATGTAACAGTGGCCAGAAATAAGACACCCTGTGGGTTAACAATTTCAACAGCAGCTGAGAA
>NW_009966091.1:0-975 GCF_000747805.2 Chaetura pelagica | reverse complement strand
TTTTTTTTAACACCCTGCTCTCCAAGGTGAGTACCTAGCAAGTGTTTGGGAATGGGTTTTTCAAACCCTTCAGGCAGATTGCTTCTCTTGAACAGGTAACTCTCAAAAAGAAAATAGAGGGTATTAAAAGCAGAGATCTGTGAAAGCCTGCTGGCCTTGGCACAGTACAAAGTTAGTTTAATATCAGTGGTTAGAAATTAACCTTTGATTACAGAAAACGGTATTTTTAGACTAGTTCATATTATCTTCCAAAAAACCTAGGATGGTCATTTGATGAGTCTGAACCCCAGAAGACAATATTTTCTTAGACTTTCACAGATTTTTGGACATTGAAGGGTGCGTGTAGTCGTCTTGACTCAGGACCAAAACTTTTTCACATAGAGAAGCATTAATGACCAGTATCAGATGGGATTAGAGCCTAATTGACATTGACCAATTATGTGTCAGTCTTTGGTGCTGCTGGTAGTAATTTCAGCTTCAGATAATTAGCCCACCTCTTAATGAAAATGCACATTTTTTTCTTTCTAAATTAGCTTCCCTTCCTCAAAACTTCATGTTCTGGAAACTTTTTCTATAGTACTGCCAGCATTGATGCTTTTGCCTCTGTAGTTTAATATGCCATTTGCATATGTTGATGAGGATGTAATTTGATCAGAATTATCTGTACATGCAGTAATTGTCTAGGGCGTGTTATGATACATTTAGGAAGACAGGCTTTTTCTTACATAAGATCCTAGTGTGGTGCAGAGAAAACTATTCAACTCATGGTTTAAATCAAATCAGGATTAAAGTGGTTTTGTCTGTCTAATAACGACATGTAATGACCTGGCAATCAGTGAGCTACGTGCTGAGATTCAGTATCAGGAAAACAACAGAAACCACAACAGCAGATACTTGCAAAATGTTAGTAAACAGCTATAAACTTCCAAAGACCCTTCCACAACTAATCCTAAAGAGTCGCAGCCTCACACCCGC
>NW_009966090.1:0-974 GCF_000747805.2 Chaetura pelagica | reverse complement strand
GAGCTTTTCTAGGACCTGCTTGCTCATCCACTCCCTGTACACACACCCTATTAAAATGCACTTATTTGCCTATTTTGCTTTACCATGGAGGAACATCTACTGACTCCAATAAACCCATCAGCAAATCCAGAGCAATTAACAGTTCAGCCATTACTGTCCTCATCTTCCTGCCACAAAAGGCAGTATCATCTTACACACATTGCATGAGGAACATGGATTCTCTTTCTTACTTTGCAGCAATGTGAGAAGATCTGACAGATGTATTCTTGCGTGTATCGAGACCTACTGAGCAGGGCCATGAGGTGGGAGATAACTGTAGCATCCTGGAAACAAGCCAGAAAATAAAAAAGGATTAACACTGTATTACAGCACAGTTTCTTCACAATTAATTACTTAAGAGTACTCCTGCATTCAGTGTCCTCCCTTCCACTGAAACCTGTATGGACACAGGGCAAGACCATTAAAGTAGTACAGGATGGACTTCAAGACAGAAGTGACAGTTCTGAGCCAAATCCTTACGGAAAAAATAAAAGGTCAATGCAAGTTAAGTAAAAAACTTCCAGTATTTGTCCCCAACATCTTTGCTTCATGAGAAAACAATAAAAGAATGGGAAAAAAGACACAGTGACTGCAACTGTGGTCACTGAAAGCAATTAGTCCAGGAGTTGTCTCAGTATTTTCTCACTAAAATATGATTTACTTACCTCTTTGTTTCAACTCTTAAGTAGAAAAGAGCAGGGAGGGGGAACAAGGTGCCAGACTGAACCGTGCCCAGTCCATCTTGCATCCTGTAGCACTCACTTTCTAATCAATTAATGTGGGGTCATCCATTCCTTCAAGTAAAGCATACCCTATTGACTCTATTAGTTTCACAGAGAATTCCAAACAAATCAGCAAAAGAAAACCATTATCCTGAAGTTCCCTTCTGAAAACACACCCAGTTACTTAAGTTCTGTGCCAAGATCCAAATCACA
>NW_009966089.1:0-973 GCF_000747805.2 Chaetura pelagica | reverse complement strand
TTTGTTGTTTTGTTTGTTTGTTTGTTTTTACTATAAATAGAAATGTTGAGGCTTTAAAAGTGTGAACAAGCAGCAGCTAGAAAAATAATTAGAACCGGGCACCATCTCTACCTTTGCAATGTATTTAAATGTCAGGTGATTATGGAATCTAGCATTTTTCCAGTTCTTAATGCACCTAAGATATAAAAAAATCTGCATAAATATCTATTTGTGAGACTTCTAAATTCTTTCTTCTGCCTTTCTAGTAGCAAAATTAATTTTCTGGCATATATCTTGATTCTAATTAAGAATGAATTCATTATTTGTTTCCAGCCTGTAGTATTTTAGGGGAATTGTATAGGTGAGTCTACGAGGCAAAAATACTGTTTGCATAGCTAGACTGAAAATCAAGAAGGGAGTGGGAAACATCATGTATCAGAGAAAAAAGCCCCCTGGCTGTTAAGCAAGATGGCACAAGCCAGCCACCACACATGAGGCAAACAACTGCTCATTTAAAAGGCCCACCAGAATCCTCTGTATGGACCTTGGCAAGCACATAAGATATCATGGAAACAAAGTAAAGGCCTAACCACTCCTTATTGGCAGTCTGCATAAGTACAGCACTATACAGGACATTCAGCCTGGTAACCAGCTCTCTGCCTTGTTTTGCTTTATTTACTAGCTCAGCAGAAATGTAATTCCTGTTTTCTACAGCATTTTGCCAATACATCTGTAAAACCATATTAGGGTTTGATTTTCATCTTATCTTTGCTTGTGCAAAAGGTTACAGGTATTTTACTTTTTTTTCCATGTAGTGTATTTTTCCTCTTTTTTTCTTTGTCACTTTCTGTTCTTAAAGCATATGCAGTTCATAGCTATGTATGGCCATATATCACTAACAAAGTCAGGTACAGTCCAGCTCCCTAAACCTGGATAGCTCCAGAAATTCTGAAAAAGGTCTTTTCATATAAGTTGGATGCACAGAAGAAGGTTA
>NW_009966088.1:0-973 GCF_000747805.2 Chaetura pelagica | reverse complement strand
CTCCCAGACCCAACTTGTTGACCCCAAATCCACCCAAACGCCCCCCCAAAAGTGGATTGTTTTTTCCCCGGGGGAAGGACACAGCTTGATGTCACCACCCACCTACATGTCACCCCTGCCCCAGCACCAAAAAGGAACCGAAACCTCAGGGCCAAAAGGGGGTTGTGCCGGGGATGAAACTTCCCGCCGGGCGCCTGCGCGGAGCCGACGCCGGCAAACATGGCCCAGCAGGAGACCTATGGCAACTGGTTGGGGCCCCCCCTGGCACCCACCAAGAGGCTGGTGAGACAAGGAGGTAAAACTGGGGGGGACCCCCTCAGCCCAACCCCCTTCCGTGTCCTCGGCGTGTCCTCGATGGGTGTTTTGGGGGTTGTCTCGGGGAAGCGCCTCCACGTCCGAGCGCCGCTCTCAACGAAACACCTTCAGCGGTGCTCAGGGTCCTGCAGGTTCCCCTCTTCGCTCAGCAACCCCCCCAGATCTCCAGGGTTTACCCCGATTTCTGGTGCAAACTCCACACCAGGCCTCCAAGAACCATCAGCAGCTTCTTCACCAGCGGGGCCGGGAGAAGCGCGGGTTGGAGGATCCTCCTCTCATCTTCAACTCCCTTTCCCTTTGTTTTTTTTGGCAGGAATTTACTCCGTTGCTGGGGCAATGACACCCATGGGGGACTTCAGACCAGGTAAGTCATCATTTTTTCACCTTTTCAGGCTTTTTTTGGAGCTTGGAGAGAAAGCAGAACTCCCCATGGTCCCTCCCTGGGACCAAACTGAGCTTTATTTTCAGCTCGGTTGGTCAAACGTATCCTGCTTTACGCAGCATTTCTCTCCCATTTTGCTTCCTTCAAGATCAAATTGTCCCCAAAATGTCTCAAAAATATCCCCAAAATCCACACTTTGGGGGGAAAAGGGAGAATTTATCCCTCCATCCTCACTCTGGGAGGAGTGTGGCCCTTGAGAGGCTCAAATTCATCCCT
>NW_009966087.1:0-974 GCF_000747805.2 Chaetura pelagica | reverse complement strand
AGCCGAGCCCTGAGCACAGCTCTGAACAGAGCCAGGGCTGCAGGGGAAGCCTGAGCCCTGCCTGGCCTCTCTGCTCTCCCCCTGCTGCTGCTTTTCTCCCACGTCCACTCTTTGCTCACCACCTGCCTGAAAGGAATCACACCGTTTGATTGCTGGGATAATTTCCATCCCCTGTAAATAGTCCTGTGTGAGAAGGGAAGCTCTTGCAGGGAAGACTTGCAGGTTCATAAAGGTGACACGTTTGTTTCCTCCAACCCCCCTGTTTTATTGTTTATATGCAAAGCACTTACTTCTGAATCACTGTAGTTATTTCTACTTCCACAAAAACCATTCAGCTTTCAGTATAAAATCCAAGATAGTAGATACTTATGGCCTTGTATGAATCTCTTTAAAAGAAAGTTGTAAATTGTACATAATTTTCAAGATGAGGGATATACACTTGAATAGTGACTGTGATTCTAACATGCACCTTCATCCAAGAGTTTCATATACTCTCCTAACAGGCATTACAGTGAAACACACCAGCACCTGCTGATGTATTTGTCTTATATTTGTTAGCCTGCAGTTCTGTAACCATCTCACTTCTGACACCAGTTACTTACACTACTTGATGAGGGTTTATAGAAACTTCCATATATTCTTTCTTCTTTTATCCTTGTTCAACACTAGTAATATAGTTTCACATAGAAAATGTCATGCTTCATTCTTAAATACTACTAGTATTTTAAACCAAAACTCCTTTTTTCTTTCACATGAGAGGAAAAATAAAGTGATTTTATGGCAGCTGCACCACAGTGGTTATTTTGTTAAGGATTAAGGCCTTGAGTTGACTAATTCTTTCTTGCATCTTTAAAACTTGTCTCCTCACTTACCTGTTTTACCAGGTTTTCCCCATTTTGGATGATTACATCTCCCTGTGTCAGCCCTTCAGTAACCTTTTAACTATAAGAGCAAACAGCTGAGTCAGCTCTGCC
>NW_009966086.1:0-974 GCF_000747805.2 Chaetura pelagica | reverse complement strand
TTGCTCCTTGGGAGCCTCTTCCAGTTTGGATGGTTCCACGTTAGCCTGATCTTGCTCGCGTTGTCTTCCTGGAGTTTAACCTAACATCGTTTTTGATGGGAGTTCAAACCATGCAAGCTCTATGCTCTGAGAAGGGGTTGCCATCTCTCCAGGCTTGGTCCTAAAAGCAAAGTCAAGAGGTGGCAGCTGGTCACCTGCCAGGCCACAAACCTCTGTGCCTTCCCTGGGGAATTCACAGAAAGAAAAACTGGTTCTCTTCAGCTGAAAAGGTCGAGAGACTGTCCAAAGAGACAGCTTTGGGGCTGGGCCATGGGAGTGGGGGGGATTCTGGGAGTGCTGGGGTTCATAGACTTGAAGGGGGATAGGAGTGAGAGGCCTGGAGGGACAAGCCCATTAAATAATCCTGCCTAGTGTGATTCAGTCCTACATCCTTTGGTTGAGAGGGAAAGGGATGCAAGCTGACTCCAGAAATAGTCTTGTGCCAGCAAGTTTGAAAGAGAGATTCCAGAGAAAGAGGAAGTCAATAGAAAAAGCCTGAAAATTTAAATAGTCATATAAAAATCTTTTGACTCAGCAGCCCAGGAAGCTCTGAGGGACTTGGAGGAAATTATCAGAACTGGGGATGCAGGGGAAACTGGAAAGAGAGAAATAGAAACCCTGGTGATTCCAAAGGAGATTTGATATTCTTGGGCACTGCAATGAAGGTGACTGTGTTAGTGAGGATGTGGCAGCAAGAACAGGGACCTGGGATAGGTAAATACAGGGAGTGGAGAGTCAGAGGTTGCAACATTAAGCTTGTTCCTGGGGAGCAAAAGCAGCAAATAGCTTTGGAGCTGGAGGTGTCTGGACTGCAAGGGGTTCTACCTCAGCCCCCTCCTTCAGGGCAGAGGAAGAGGAGCTGTTGGAGGCTGCAGGGTCCAAAAGGGATACTCTGGAGGAAATTTGTAAGAAATGCTGTTCTTCAGTGGTTCCAG
>NW_009966085.1:0-974 GCF_000747805.2 Chaetura pelagica | reverse complement strand
GGTTTTGGGTTTTTTTTCACCATATTTAATTTTAAGAGGAAGGTCTATTTGCAAAATAAGCTTCCCATCTTTCTTCCTATTGACTCATTGAATACAGTTGAGAACAACAACTTGTGTAATGTTTGATGAACAGTTTAAGCAAGCAATCTCTTGCGTATCTGTCTGAGATACAGTTGCAAAGGCTACTACCAAACATCATTTAAGGTCATTTATTTTCTAAAATTTAAGGCTGAAGTCCACGATAAGGTGATTTACCCAAAATTATAAATTCTTGCATTATCTCTGCTCCATGGCCTCTACCAGGCTGGCTCCCAGTACACAGCAGATTTTTTTTGTCTCTGCTTCTTCAGTTAAGACCGCCTGAATTCAAACTGACAGAAAGGAAGCAAGATGGAAAGAAGCAAGCTCCTATTTCACCCCCAGCTCTGGGATTTTTCTACTACTTTTGAGGTTACATTTACCTGGAATGTTCCTCAGTATTATTACATCCATTGTGTTTATCAATTCTAGGGAAATGAAAGTACTCCAAAACTGTCAGACTCATCTGCATTTTCTTCAGACGCTAGTTAAACATCAACGTGCAGAGCAAGTCAGATCTTGACAAGTGGAAGTTTAAGTTCTTGAAGGTTTGTAATAGGCTTGCTAAACAAGAAAACACAAACTAGCACTCTATCTGACAACAGTTGCTCTTTCAGTTTCTTTCAAGGAATCTCTCAGAATATACTGCCTAGGTCCTTCTTACCTAAGGACACCCATTGCATCAGGGTAGCAGTAAACTTTGAAATGTCTGTGACACAGCACAATTTACAGGTAAAATCCCCCATCTTGTAGTCCTTAATTAATTTCTGAAACAATATAGATCCTGAATAAACCTAAAGACACTGGGAAAACGCGTAACATGCCAAAAGCATTTGTTTAAATCCAATCTTGTTATTAAGCATTGACGTGGGAAGAAATAAGCAGAAAAAAAAAAA
>NW_009966084.1:0-968 GCF_000747805.2 Chaetura pelagica | reverse complement strand
TATTATTTTAGAAAAATAATATCAAAATCTGTATTGTGCACCACGACACTGTATGTTTTACATGTAATTTTTTTTTGCCTGTAGGATGTCTGTGGCTCAGTCTAACTCACTACTAAAAAAGAGCTTCAGCTGAGAAGAGCTCCTAAGCTAGAATGGGGTTTAATGCAGTAGATAATGGAGAAAACCTCTCACTGCATTTCATTTGCTGGCCAGTGTTGAGCAGTGTTCCCCTATTTTAAAACAGGATGTCCTATTATCATCCTCTGACGTAAACTAGCACTGAAGTATGCTTTGGGAAACTGTACCACCAACAAAAGAACTGATATTTAGTGGTTACGTATAAACTAGCTCCCCATCCAAGAATAAAACTTTTATAGAACAGAAATACCTGCTATCAGAAGACAGGGATAAAAACCATCTTTACAAAAGTCACTTCCTTTGTGGCTTCACACCTATCATCTCACATCAGCACTGATATTTAGTGGCTAACTAGACCATCCACTCACACCATCTTTTAGCCTTAGAGCTACATCATCTTGAGTTATTGAATTTCCTTCAAGAAAAGATTGTGGAATCAAGAGCTATCAGAGCCTGAAGAAATGTAGATTTATTCATTGTGTCTAATCCCACAGGACCTGATTTAATGTCTACTAAAGCCAGTGAAAAGGTTTCTAGTCACCTAAGGAGCCAACCATCCAAGCCTTTAATTTGTTTCTTAGTCTTTTGCACAGCTAACAATAACAACAAACCATCACACATGGTTAATGCTCTGATTTCTCCTTGTCTGCACTACTTCTTGTGGTAAAGCAAGCAATGTCCTGGGCATTGTTGTGAAGATATCCAGACATAGTATGTTAAAACACCTTACAGCTTTCAGCAAAAATTGAAACTTTAAATCTCTAACACTCTAATCCTGTGGATCCCTTTTTAATTACTATGCTAGAAAAAAAAAAAAAAAAAAAAAAAAA
>NW_009966083.1:0-973 GCF_000747805.2 Chaetura pelagica | reverse complement strand
CAATAGCTTCTAATGCATATGAGTATTAGCAACTACATAAAAGTGAAAGATAAAAGGTCATTTTACTCTATGACATACACTATGACTTATTAATAAGGTAAAAAATAAGCAAGTTCAGCCAATGTCACTCTCTACTAATAGTCAAACATCTCCACTTGATGGAGTTGGAAGCCTTACTTTAAAACCACATGGCCCTGGAAAATTTAACATGTTTATACTGTCAGCCAATAACATCTTCAGTACTGCCTCACAGTAACTCTAACCATTATTAGCTCATCAAAGCCTTTCCCAAATTAAGTGTTGATGTATTGATCTCAGTATTGTTTTACCTGAATCAGTTCAATAGCTTTAATTTCTTTTAACAGATTATGTTAATAGATGTTGATACTCAGAAATGAAAAAATGTTACTTCTAGGAAAAAAAAAAATCTTTAAAATGGAGGAAAACATTAAGCAGGAAAATCACTTTCCTCTTTGAATAGTTATTTCCAGATAGGGAAAAAAGCAAGCAGAGAGGTCTGTATACAGATTTTAAAAAAGGCTCTCCAGAGAAGAATGAGGTACAGGTTTAAATTAAGTGGAAAACGTGGAGAGGAGTATTTCTCAAGTTTTACTTGTATGAATCACTAGAACCACAGCCTGTCAAAGTGGCCACTAATTTTGAGGAAGCAACCTTCACGTTTGTAATTTCCATTCTGTAAGAGGAAGCTCTCCTGATTCTCACCACTTAAAAAGAACCACAGCTCCTGTTGGTGATGATTATTGTGCAATGGCAACAATTAGATGAGTAATTGTATTTATCCTAATGATATGAATATTTTAACTTCAAAAATTATTTGCAGCTCAGGAATATTAAGCAAATGTGAATGACAGTGACAGGAAAAGGAATGGAACAAAAGTTGAAGGGAAAAATGGCTCAGAAGGGGCTTTTCAAAACTTGAGGTTTTCAAAATGATGTTATTTTATTTTTTTTT
>NW_009966082.1:0-973 GCF_000747805.2 Chaetura pelagica | reverse complement strand
AACCCCCCTGCTAGAGCAGGATCACCTGCAGAAGATCACACTTCATGCCTCAGTCCTTAATCATTGAAGAGAGAAAATAGGTGCCTAACAGCTTCATGCCATGTGCTTTGAGATTACATCTGTGTATGAGTAGCAGAGGGCACAGAAAGATGAATTAGAATTATAATTGTTATATTTCTTTGAATTTGAGGGGGAATTTGTTAGGCTTTATGCAACAGTGATAAGGCACCCACTATTTTTTTAAAAGAACAGCAGAACAGTGAGTTTAAAATCCAGGGAAACATCCTGAAGAGCGAGGCACTGCACAGCCACGAGACCATGTTAGGAGCTGTCAGAGTCTAATTGCACCAGCTGAGATTTAAATCCTTCTAACGCCTTGTGCTCTCCAAATACACATTGCTCCTGGGCTTCCTCCTTGGGAGTTTCTCAACTGCTAAGAGTGATGCAAGGCACTCCATAATTTGTAGGATAAAGACAACATTATTTTGTATTCTCTTCTTGCTTGGTTTTCGCACTTTATGTATCCTATATCTAATGTGTAACTTGAATGAGGAAGATTTTGTGGACTCTGACAGCAAAATGTCAGTATGTTCTGAGGGGAGAAGGATGATTTATGAGCTCTGCAGGATGCAGGGAGCAGGTGACTTTTGCTTAAAGGAAAATTCTATTCCTTGCTTAAAAAAATAACCAAGTAAAAGTAACGACATTCGGGGAATATATGTTATCTAAATCATACCAGAAAGAGTTTCCTACAGAACAACCATTACAAGTCATTGTAAATCTCTTGGGAATAGCAGTCAAAAACATCAGCAGTTAATTACTAGAACTTCCTAAATCAACCTTCTTTGGCATGACATGAAGTGAATGAAAGCAATAAAAGCAAGGAAGTGCATTGTGCTTTGTCCTGTCCAACTCCTGTTCGGACAGGCGTAGGTCACAAGCAGAAATGTAGCCAGGCATGAATTGTTTTTTT
>NW_009966081.1:0-973 GCF_000747805.2 Chaetura pelagica | reverse complement strand
CTGTAGCCCCTTCAGATCCTGGAAGGCCCCTTTCTCATCTCCAGGCTGAACACAGCTGAAGGAATAGAACTCTCTTGCCCTCTTTTCAGATAAAATCAAGTAGATACAGAGGAAGATGATGATCTACTCCCATTTACTTAGCAGACAAAAGGCATGAGATGCCTTACAGGTGAAGAGTGAAGCACAAGGACTTGCAGGGACAATTGTACTCACCAATACTCTTTTCTTCACTCCAGTCACTGACCAGCTTGCTGCTGTAACACTCAGGCTTGGGTTTTGCTCTCACTTTGAAGATGTACTTGCTATTAGGGTCAACACTAGGGACTGACATATAATTCTTTTCAACCTAAGGTAAAAAGAAAAGGCAATTTGCTTTAGCCAATTGACACTGTATTCCCAGACACTTAAAAGCTCATTTTCACTGTGCAGTTCATGACATCTGAATGTTCTGATGGAAGATCTTTTTGTGAACTTCATAAGAAAGGACACAGTAGCATTTAAGCACCACAGACTGCCTCAACAGAGATCCCAAAGCTAAGATTTAAACGTTCACTACTCTGTTTATCATACAGCATTTGGCATCCATGATCAAACTAAGACTCAATGTCTGGAACAAGGCCTGTTTTTTTTCTTTTCAGAAACATCTGTGACTTACTCTGCCTTCCCCTGTCAGGGCACCAACATTGATCCAACTCTGAGCATACCAAAATCTTCTGTGATGCCTCTACAGAGGGAGACACACACACAGAAACACACACTAACTGGGCTCAGAGTTCACTTTTTTTGGATGCAAAATGCCAGTTTACTGAGGAAAGTTGGTATTATTCAAGTTGGCTACATGTGGGGTAGAAGAAAGACTAAAACATGTTCCCCAGTAGCAGACTGCCACCTCACTCCTACACTTGTCAGGCTGTTTACCCCTCTGATCAAACAGAGCCCCTCTGATCAGACACAGCCACGAGGACATCCAGAC
>NW_009966080.1:0-972 GCF_000747805.2 Chaetura pelagica | reverse complement strand
AGAGGTGCTCCAGCCCTCAGTTCATCTTTGTGGCCTTCCACCCACAGTTCCTCAGTGAGTTATTGGGACAACTGAGAGAAAAATCCAAAGACCCCTGATTCCTGTTCTCCACTCTAACTCCTGGAAAATGGCAGAGATTCACACACTCAATGACACCTGTAAACTATTCCAGCAGCCTTGAGCCTTGCAACAGAGACATTTATAAGTTTTCCTATGACCACTAAATTAATGAGCTGCATATTTAGACAGCTTTATTTCATATTATCCAAGCATGTGTTCTGGAATGTCATACTAATTTAAATACATCCATTTACAATTCCTTTTTCTGCCTTCATTGACCATAACTTCTCGCCAGCATGAACTCTGTGCGGGTTCAATTCAGTGCATTCCCTACAAGCTTTACAAGATTTATGTTTAATGTGTTTCACAACCATGGTCTTTTTTCTTTAGGGGATTACCTCATCTTTTACGTTTCCCAGTGGTAGCAATTTGAAGTAGCAGCTCTCAGTATTTGTAAATGGAACAAAAAATTCTTTGTCTCAATTGGTTTGTTTCCATGTATTGTAATTTACCCAAAGAGTTATGAGTTAAGCTAATACAAATCTAATCTAAACAACATTTTCAAACTAGCAATTTACCATCACCATGTTGTAAACAGTAAGTATTATAAACTACATCTACTTTGGATTTAGGCTACATCTACACTCAACTCACCTACAAACATCATTGTTTATACATGTGTTTGTTACACAAGCTTTCTGAACTAATTAGAAACAGAACACAGAGGTTAATGCTATTTCATTTTGGTACAGCTTATAAAAATGCCTCTCTCCTCTGTCTAGAAAAGTTTCACTGATGTTAAACATGAGCTAAACTGGTTTTGATGAAGGATATGTATATTCGAAAGATGACCTAACAAAAAATGAAGTCATGTGATTTTATTCATCACATTCTGTAGTCCATTAAAAAAAA
>NW_009966079.1:0-971 GCF_000747805.2 Chaetura pelagica | reverse complement strand
AAAAAAAAAAAAAGAAATATTCATGGTTAGGAAAAAGCAACTGGAAATGCCAAACACAACATCAAATTTTTTATAAGAATTGTAACATCTTCCAGGATGTTTTCTAAAGAGTCTGTTTCTGCTAAAAAAAAAATAATAAATAAAAAACTAAACTTTGCTCCACTTTTATTGCTTTAATTATTTAAAACTATATTTTGACAGCATCATATTTCTGTTTACACATGCATGCTAAAACAAGGGGGAGAAATATTGCAGTTTATTTTTGAATGGCTGATACGTCCCATTTGTTGATTTAAAAATTACCCCCGAAAAACATAACAAGAAAGCTATAAAACTCTTTTTAATAAGTTACGTATTTATGCTGTGCTTCCTTGTCACATTTTGCCTAATAATTATATAGCCTTTTAAAATCAAAACAAAATGTCTTGACCATGATGTTGTAATTACGCGCAGCGCGTTCGTTCCCGTTCCAGAGTGACTCCCTGCTTCATTTTGCTCTGATAATCACACAGCGTTGGCTTTGGCTGTGCGGGCATTTCTTTTCTTTCTGCAGAGTGTTTACCCTCTAAAGAGGAGTTTGCATTTGTACAGGAGCATGCAAAGAGCTACAAATCCTTGTTTTCCCATTCCCATGTACGTGGCTACATGGACGGATCAATAGGCAGCAGGTAGAGCTAAATTTTATTGCAACAAGAAAGAAACACTTCAAGAACCCACTCCATTCATTCCCTGCTTTCTGAACTGTTTTACCACTGAGGCTTGTGTGCTTGGCACACAAACGTCCTCTGATTTTGTCCCTTCAGATTTTTTATCTGGTTTAAATGCGTTCGGTTTTTTGCCTCTGAGTGTGGGGTCAGATCTTGTTTGCTTGTTTGTTTTGCATCATTATTTGCCACAAGCCCCATTTTCACAAAACCCATTTTGCTGCTCTATCATACAGTTTTAAATGTGCGTATGTGTGTTTTGGGGGG
>NW_009966078.1:0-972 GCF_000747805.2 Chaetura pelagica | reverse complement strand
GCTGATGGCTTTTACCACATAGCACCTGGTTCCCTTGAAAGTAAAGAAGAGCTGGAAAGAGGAAAAACCAAACAGGAGCACAGTGGCCATCAGCATGAGGGAGAAAACCTTCACCCTGATCCAAGGACCAAAAAATACCCAAGAGTAACAAGTCTCCTTGTGCCTGTTAGTCAAGCTGTACCAGTTCCTTAGCCTGTTGGACAGACTCCAGCTACAATGAGGTGATGCTGAAACTGTGCATCAGGAGTTGCACCAACTGGTCCCATCCTCCCCCTGTCACATACAGCACAGAAGATGATGCTGTAAAGGGGGGAGAACTAAATGGTCACAGTGGGAATGGTTACCATCTCAAGGTGTGCCCCAGTCCATGTGGTCTGTGGTGCTTGGCTCCACCCTGAGGGCAGAGGAGTCAGTCAGGATGCCCTTCCATCTGGCTTTAGCTGCCATCCAAAGGTCAGGGTGCTACATTGCTCTTTGAACTTTGGAACACCCAGAAGGTTTACAGGCACTTTGGGAAGATCCCAAGCACCTCTGCAATCACACCCAGCAACAGATCATATCCAAAGACACAAACTCACCTGGGACATCATGGCATTAAAAGACTAATGTTCTTAGTGCTAGTAAAGCCATTCTAAATTTGACTCCACAGAACACACAGAAATACCAGTCCCTAGAGCAGTTACCTTCAGTGACAGTTGTGGAGCCCAAGAGAGGCATAAGGACTCTACCTGAGGATTACTCTGGAGTAACAACACACACAGAAACAAGGAAGCCTTTCTTAAATAAATCCATGATGCCCACGTAGTTACAAGAATGCAACATGACTCATGATTCCAAATGATTTATTGCTCTGTAGCATCTTGTCTAACTAAAGGCCTTGCCAAAGACAAAAATAAACACCAGTCCCTGGCCATCAGTCCTAGGAGAGCTATACATGCACATAGTCAGGAAACAGGAAAACAGATCAAAAAA
>NW_009966077.1:0-971 GCF_000747805.2 Chaetura pelagica | reverse complement strand
TGCCTTATTTAGTGGTATAATAAGCACAGCTTTGAAAAAGGGTTCAGACACCTGAGGAGCAACCCAGGAAGTTTCCCAAGCAGGCTACTTCTCCATCTGCTCAGTCCCAATGAGCAACCTGAATGATTTGTCAAAACACCAAGAGATGTGCTACATTCCAGTTTGAAATTCTCCTTGTCAGGCCCTAGGAATTGAGGACTTTGGGGAATGTATGTCTGATGATTTATTTTTTCTCATGTCTGACCGTCTCAGAAACCAGAAAAGCAAAGCTCTGCGTGCCTATGTGTGTGACTACGTGGAAATACACAACTGCAGGAGGAATTTCTGAAAGCGATTTACCTGGAGAAGACTCCATGTCTCCATCCTGGACTTCTGAGAATATTTGTCTGAGCCAAAACTTGCTCTTCACTTCGAGAGGATGCAGAAGTTAGGGTACCTTATACTCTAAAAATGATTGCAACATTAATAAAGCCAAAACCACAAAAGGGCTCAATTACACTTGCATTACGAATTAACCACAAAATTTAATATTGGTGCAGTTCAAATGTCTGCTGGCTTCCAGGAAGGTGACCACAAGGAATGCAAAGTATGATCTGGC
Source organism: Chaetura pelagica (assembly GCF_000747805.2). Classification (NCBI taxonomy): domain Eukaryota; kingdom Metazoa; phylum Chordata; class Aves; order Apodiformes; family Apodidae; genus Chaetura; species Chaetura pelagica. The sequence continues at coordinate 373 of NW_009966077.1, read as the reverse complement.
TACTGCTGTCACCAACCCTGGGGAGAAAGCCTGCTGGGCTGAGACCTGCCCCAAGCAGCTGACAACCCAAGATGTAAGTGCAATTTGCTGTTATTGTTGCTTCCTGCTGGATAAATCTCTTTCCTTTTTGTTTATGGAGGATTACAGAGGGAGGCAGGAGGCTTCTTGTGCTGGAGACAAGTCATCTAGCTAGTGACAACAACATCATCACAAGACCCAAGGCCAAAGTGAGGCAAATGCATCTGACTCAGCAGTAAATCAGCTTTTCTCCTCTCCCCACGTGCAGCATGACTACTGCTGATCCATAAAGGATGCTCTGGGCATCTCTTGTAACAGCAGCTGTCCCTCTGTTCAGAGCAAAGAGGCATCTCAG
>NW_009966076.1:0-971 GCF_000747805.2 Chaetura pelagica | reverse complement strand
AAAAAAAAGGGAATTATTTCCACTTCATTAGTGGCAAAACATGTCATTCAGATAGAAGAATGCCAGGTCAAAAATAATAAATTCCTTTAAAATGCTCATTATGCTAAATGTCAAGATTGTACTGTTTATTTAATCAGCCACTCATTGCTGAGAGCTAATTATATCACAGTTGTCATAAATGGTGAGGATTATGGTCACCATATAAGTTACTGAAATGGTCAAGAATTGTTTACTCTGTTATGGAAGAGCATTCATACACTTGAATGCAAAACTACAGTGAGTCAGATCTCAAAGATCCTGATTTCAAAGGGCCTTCAGCTCTGATGCAAATGTCATTGTAAGTAAGACAGTTTGTCACCATTTTGGACCTCTGCATACAATCCATGAAAATACAGCATTTTGTGTTCAGTTTGTATTTGTATTGAAAATAAAATACACTCAGTCTCAGTGTAAACTGGGGAAAGCACCTAACAGACTAGGGAGAGCATTTACTTATCTTGAACCCCTCATAAGGTCATAAAGCACAGGGTCACAGCTGGAAATTGCAAGTAGAAAATAGTGGTCCCATCCTAGCCAGTGCCTAGAATTTCTGAGTCCCTGTGGTTTTGTTGGGGTTGGAGAAGAGCTAAAGAGCTATATGCTGGATATTGGAAAAAGTTCAAGTGGCACAGCTGGACAGTAGGAAAGACCGCTTTTAAACAGGGCACAAGGGTGTGAGGAGTGTTAATTTCTCCTTCACTCTCCTTTCTGCTCCTCCATCAGCTCTAGGAAAACTATAGCAGGTGGTCATAACGCTGTGCCAAATTTGAGGTTGAATTCTCTTTGGTGTATGTACTATTACCTGGATTATTTTCTGCATCGTGAGACCCAGCAAGCATTGTGCCTTAGGTATCAGCTACACAGCTGCAGAATAACTGTGTTTGGGAGAGAAAAGTAGAATTCAGCAAAAGAAAAACAAACAAACAAACAAA
>NW_009966075.1:0-971 GCF_000747805.2 Chaetura pelagica | reverse complement strand
CCATCCCCTCCCCCTCCCACCCAGGTGGGGAGAGGAGAGAGATAATAAGGAGAGAGACTTCTGGATTGAAAAACAAACATTATAGGATTCATTTTCTGGAATTTGGCCAAAAACTGTTCTAAAAGGTTTCCCTATGGCAAAGTCATAAAGAAGTGAGGCTTGCAATACCAACCCTGGAAACCTGCAGGTACGGAGGTGAGAGGACCCCATATTTCAGCATGAGACATGGGCTCCCCTTTAGCCACCTAATATTGCACCTGGGCTCTGGGTCACCTGGAGAAGTCCTCACCAGGCAGGTCTGAGAACCAGCTCCCCATTCCAAGCCCAGTGCCACAGCCAATGGAGGTCACCAATTTCGTGAGGTCTTGTGGTTACTGTGGGAAAGCTGAGTCATTAACACAGTTTCCTGTAGCATCTTTTTGTATGGGTTCCCATTTAGGACTGTATGAAAGCAAAAGCTGTGCCATCTCTGAGGACACATGATGAAACCTGGAGGCTTCTTGTCAGGTGGCTGCATCTTCAGACAGGCTGACTAAATGAAAAGAGCATTATCAGAAGGTCTCAGTCCTTTGGAGGTCTCGCTCAGTTATGCTTTTTAGTATCTATGTAACTGTGACTTTGCTGGGAAAGGTGATGAAAACCAAGGCAATGAGCTAAGGTGACCCCATGCTGGAAAAATTGAATGTAGTGACAGACTGGAGGCAAGGCCAGGCTTCCCTGACTAGTGCAATATACAGCTGATGGATGTGGTGAAATACACAAATGCTTCTGTTCTATGGATTTTACTGGACTTAAGATATTTCCTGCCTGTGACAAGGGATAAGAAGATATTTGTTTCAGGTTTCTTACAATAAAATATTTCATAATGCAGATGTTTTCCACATGGTCTTCGGTACCAACAAAATAGGTGTCTCTTAGAAGCCTTAGAGAGAAGCATAAGAATATTTCAACAAAGTGATGACTAACACTAT
>NW_009966074.1:0-971 GCF_000747805.2 Chaetura pelagica | reverse complement strand
CACTCTTCAAACAAGACACAAACCCCTGGAGTTACAGTAACACAAAGGATACAAGTGTTGCAACTGAAGAGGTAGATTTAAATATAAATAAATACAAGGATACTTAAGGACATCAAATACTTTTGTTGCCAACACATGAAAAAGAATATTCAATATATCAGACTGATTGTTCTATTTTTCCAGATTATCTTCCTGTTTTCCAGAAGGTACTTGCATGACAGCATTACACTACCTAGTGTATCTGACTGCTAATATTGCCACACTATTTCTCTTTGCAGCTAGGGATAAGCTTCTTGGCATCTTTCAGATGCAACTTAGATGCACTGCAGTCTTTTCTAGTGTTAAATAGCAGGGGTAAAAAAGCCAACAACTTCAAAACCCCCCAAAATTACTGGCATTACAGACAGTTTGTTATAGCTGCACACAGAGCTCCACATACAATATATTCAAAGAAGGCAAATCCTGATTATGAATCAAATCATCATGAAAATTCAAGTAACCTTCAGAATGTACTGACTAAAGCCAAAGTTTAACTCATATCATCATGCAGCAACTAGAAGCTTTTAGTATTTATTTTGGTATGAGATCAAAAGCAGCCATCAGCACTTCTGCCAAGCTTACAGCAACACTGCCTTCTAAAAGCTTAATTTCAGTTCACTACAATATCAGAAGAGTCTTTTGAGATGAGTTTATCCAAGTTTTACCTGCCAATTGTGTTGGTTTGTTTGGGTTTTTTTAAAAAATCTCAAACACAACAGAATGAAATTCCATGAGCAGGGGATGTATTAGAACAGCATGTTGGTGCATGGTCAAGAAATCCTAGCAAATTGCTGTAAGCTGCAAAAAAAAGGTGTTACTTAGCTGGCAAACTTGTGCCTTGGTCTGAGGGGGAAGACAAGGCAAAATAGGATATGCTGTCTGGAATAGACAGACTGCCAAGTATTAATCTGCAGGCAAGCCTGATTTTTTTT
>NW_009966073.1:0-971 GCF_000747805.2 Chaetura pelagica | reverse complement strand
AGTGTGTCCAGGAACTCCTTGTTCATCCATGCAGGCCTTCTGACATTCTTGACTACCTTCCTCTTTGTTGGAATGCATTTCTCCTGGGTTGTTAGGAGGCGGATCTTTGAATGTTGATCAGCTTTCATGAACTCCTCTCCCCTCCAGGGCAATTAAAACCAAACTTTAGGTTTCCAAGACATAGATCTTTTAGTACAATGATTGTGACACAATTGTGAGATGGTTGTGGAAGATTCTTATTATTGCATCTGAATACCTCACAGTCTTCAGTGTACAGAATAACGAAAAGATTTAGAAAGAGCCTTAAGAAGTCACTAGACTTCTCCATTACAAAGACTGGATTGACTGTATTTGTGTGGTTTCTGACGCATTTGTCTTAAAAGCTTAAATGATGGAGCTTTCTCAGGTGTCCTAGGTAATTGATTCAAGTGCTTAACTGTCCTTAGACTTAAAGGGTTTTCTTACTGTCTAACAAAAAAGTACTTCATGGCCATATAAGTTCACTTTTTCATCCTGTCTCTGGTGATTGTAGATAACAGATTTGTTTCCTCTTTCTGCTGGCATTTTACATATTCAAACGTAGCTCTTTCTTCCCTAGACTGAAGAAATTAATTTATTTCATGTTGTACTCAGGTCATATTCTGTAGCTCTGTGGTCAGCGTTTCTCCACACGCTCTGGATGGCAATGTCTTGAATAAAATATAGCCAAGGTCTGTCCTGAGACAGAATGAATGGCTTCATATATCTGGCATTATATAAACCCCAAAAGCAACCTTTTTCTTACTAGGTAAGTTGCACCAGTGTTCAAAGGAATTGAAAGATTGATGAGTCACCATCGAGAACATGGATTTGAATGTCTTTCTCCTACTCACCCACCTGTAATTGAACTACAGAATTTAGTTCCTTTCCATAGAATCATAGAATCACAGAAAGGATAAACTTGTAAGGAACCTTAAAGATCATCATGTTCC
>NW_009966072.1:0-970 GCF_000747805.2 Chaetura pelagica | reverse complement strand
AAAAAAAAGATCAATGCACTAATAATTACTTTCAGTATAGTCAATTTTCATACCCTATGCAGAATAGTATCATCAGGCAACGTTGTATTGCCACAGAATTCCAGCTGAACCATTGCATGTAATGTTGATCTCTGCTGGTTGTTTCAGGTGGTTTCTGAATACTGTATTACAAATAACATTTGAAAGGTAAATACTATTCTCTAATACTGCACCACCACACAAATGTTTTAATAATTTGCTCATTTGTATTTACATCAAAAGTAAAAAAAGAAGTTTTATCACTGTAAAACACTAATGGCATAATTTCTGCCATCTGCCTATTTGTCTCAATAGCCTTTCAATTTTTTGTTCCTCAGCTGAAGCTGCTAACTAGAGATAGTAATTTGATAAGGGGAGGCCTCCATTAGGAACTGAACTGAGAACACTAGCTTGCTCTTCAATCTCTGAAATCATCAACACTCCATTCACAGGATGGATCACCTTCTGAAAATAAAATATCTTGTGTAATTAAAGTAGGTTCAGCTTAGAAATTAAGTAGCCCCGTCATCCCAAATGGTAGTAAGTAAATAGCTGGAGGATCTCACTACATAGTATTTCAGAGTGAGAAAAACTGACAGAAAAAATAAAATACCACTGAAAATTGTACCTTCAACATTCATACCATACATTTAAAGCAATAACACAGCAACAGACCTGAAGAAATCTCTTCAAATTTTAATTCCTCTGATTCATCAGGTGACTTTCCATGCAAAATCAAAGTGTCTCAGTATTTTCTATGCAGTTTAAACTCTGGAGCTGAGGTTACACTGTATTCAGAGTTCTCCTTAGAGTCCATTTTCAGAGTCCTTGTCATGAGCTGCACCAAGTCATTCATTTCATTCATGCTGCTTTTTCTGGTAAAGGAGAAGTAACACATAATTCAGCCACCATCCATGATGCAGCTCCCACCTTGTGTTCAGAGGACTTGCAG
>NW_009966071.1:0-971 GCF_000747805.2 Chaetura pelagica | reverse complement strand
CAGCCACTCTTCCCCCAGCCTATAACATTGCCTGCTTTTAAAGAGCTAATAGCACAGCTCAGAAAAAAATGTTAGAACAATCTAATGAGGTCCCATTAAGCTTCTCTTCCATTAAGTTCCTTTGAGTCCTATCTAGGCTAGTAAAATTGATAACTGGAAACAAACCCGGCTTTTTTAGTCTCAACATGGGCTTGATTAAGAAGAAAACACCGGAGTTGATGGACCCTGGGTTTTGTTACCTGCTCTGCTATCTAACTCTGAGCCTTTAATTGCAAAACCTCACTTTCCAGATTGGAACACTGAGATAATTATTTCCATGCGTCTGACTAGTTAGGAGAAATCAGGATTCCCAGGGGACAGTTTGGGGTGCTGGGAAAGATCAGCACTGGAGAAAAATCCCTTTTTCTAATATGTTTCCTTGCTTTCCATGATGAAAATCTCCATCTTCCGGATAATAAATGGTTCTTGTGGGATCATAGAGCCTTGTAGAATTTATAATCTTCATCAGTTAGTGTTAGGATGAGAGTATTTTGCCTAGAACTGCATTATTTGGCATTTCAATAGGTAACATGAATCACTTCTCTGTGGAAAAGAGGTCATAGAGGTCAAACTCCCTTTCTGGGGAGCATAGTGGGGTAATCTGAGGTCAACCAATTATCCCATGGGGTTACTTGACATCAAATTGCCCTGCTGGAGGGCCAGGTGGGGTCACCTGAGGTCAACCAGTGGGCCTGAGAGGGGTTATCTGGGTTGTATCAGAATGGGTTAATAGTGATGAATCCATGGTTGAAACAAATAAGGAAAGCAGAACCTTGGGTGGAATTCATGGTTGATACAGATAAAAGGAGAAACAGAAACAGAACTTTGGGAGGCACCTGGTGTTTGTACAAGCCATAGCTGTGTTTTGCACATCTAATCATTTCCCATTATTAAAGCAGAGATAGTGGCTGCACAGAAAGGGCAGCCAAAGG
>NW_009966070.1:0-970 GCF_000747805.2 Chaetura pelagica | reverse complement strand
AAAAAAAAAAAAAAAGGTGGGTAATTTCTGCCAGAAAAAGGACAGGGCCCAATTCTGCTATCAAAGAGCAGAAAGCACTCAGAAATTCAACCTACCTGCTGCTCCTGGCTATTTCTTCTCTCTGCTTGTCTATAGTGTCCATCAAATCCAAGAACTGTGAATAAAGCAAACATCAGTGAGAAAATGAACTGCATCAGCTTGAAGCATCTACATTTCTCATCTTTCCCTTCCTAATGATGGCTGGAGACAGGTCAAGCTGCTCTACTGAAAGGCTCATTAGCACATCTGACTGAGGTCATCAACTATAGGAACTCTGCACAATTAGGAATCAGAAGAAAAACTGACTCACATTTCTACATTTTCACCACTTGGAAAATATCAAACCAGTTGCAAAAGAAGAACTGAAAGCATGAATATGGCTCAAAAAAACAACAAAACTCCAAAATCCAAAGTCAGTATGTTCAGAGGGCATCCGTCCATACCTATACTGTCACAGATTTGATTCCTGGGCAACCATGCTCAGAGGAAGGACACAATTCACTAAGTCATGCTGTGTGCCTGATGTAAAGACACACACTCAACTTCAGGTGCACAATAACCCTGTCACTGAGTGTTTCATGGGGGTGCTAAGGGAAAGCATGGGATTCCAGATGCCTCATTTGAACTGCCAGCACGCAACATTGCTGACCTGCTTGGTCTTCTCATCCTTCAGACTCAAAATCTCCTTGCTGAGTATGGATGTTCGGTTCTGGGTCTCACTCAGGATAGTCTGACGGTCTTGGTTGTGATCCATGGCCTGTTCTGATGCAGAAAGAGTAGGAGAGCACACGTATCTAAAGCTAGAGAATAGGAAGCACTGCTGGAAAAGACAGCACTCAGGCTGACCCTAGCTATCAGAAGCAAGAGGACAGAAGCCCTCCTCAGGCTGTCCCACACAGTGGCTGCTCTCACAGACACGTGGGATCAGTGA
>NW_009966069.1:0-965 GCF_000747805.2 Chaetura pelagica | reverse complement strand
GTGTCTGTCCCTGTCCATCTGTCTGTCTGTCCATGTCTGTGTGTCTTTACAGGTGTGTATTTGTCCGTGTCCATCTGTCAGTCCGTGTCCACCTGTCTGTCCATCTGTGTGTCCATGTGTGTTAATCTGTGTCCGTGTGTCTGTCCGGCTATGTCTATGTCTGTGTGCCTGTCCGTGTCTCTCTCTGTCCGTGTATCTTATCAGTGTCTGTCTAACCATGTCCATGTGTCTGTCTGTGTCTGCGTGTCTGTCTGTCCATGTCCCTGTCCATGTGTCAGGCTGTGTCCGTCTGTCCCAATCTCTGTCCCTGTTGACATCTGTGTCTGACAGCGTCCATCTATCCGTGTCCATCTGTATCCGTCTGTCCGTGTGTCTGTCTGTCCATCTGTCCGTGTCTGTCCATTAGTCCGTGTCCATCTGTCCATGTATGTCTCCATCTATCTGTCCGTGTCTGTCCATGTCCATCTGTCTGTCCATGTCCATCTGTCTGTCCGTATCTGTCTGTCTGTCCTTCTGTGTCCATCAGTGTCCATCTGTCTCTCCGTGTCTGTGTATGTCTGTCTGCCCGTGTCCATCTGTCCTTGTGTCTGTCTGTGTCTGTCCATGTGTATGTCAGTGTCCGTCTGTGTGTCTGTCCATGTCTGTCTGTCCGTGTCCATCTGTCTGTATCCATGTGTCTGACCATGTTTGCCTGTGTGTCCGTGTCTGTCCATGTGTCTGTGTTTGTGTGTCGGTCTCTGTGCTTGTGTCTGTCTGTCTTTGTGTGTCTCCACTGTTCTATATTTATAAAGGACCAACACTTCCTCCTGATCAATCTGGGGAGCTACACAGACACGGCTTTGCCACACATCCTGCTCAGAGAGCTCTACAACTGCTCACTGATCACCAGGCACTTCGGTTCATGCAAAACTCGGGGGTGGAGGGGAAGAACAAAAACCAAAACAAACAAACAATTTAAAAAAAAA
>NW_009966068.1:0-970 GCF_000747805.2 Chaetura pelagica | reverse complement strand
AAAAAAAGGGGCTGAAGTGAACGCGAGGATTTATCCTGAGACTCTTAATGACCTTCTCTTGTCACCTCTGGCTCTGTCCTCACCTTAGAGGTGTCTGTGCAACCAGGAGTGAGCTGGGCAGTTGGAGCTGTATGTCTGTCTGTAAGGTTTTTTGGTTCTGGTGTAGTGGAAAGCTGGCATTTGACCCCAACTTTTTCAAAGCTAGGAGAAGATGTGGAGTTAGGCTCAAAACCTAAAATTAATCCAGGATGACAGGAGCCAAGTCAGTGAGGTGATCTCTTCAAGCACATCAAAGGGCCCCTGAGATGAAAAGGGTTTTAAAAGGACCCTGTCGAGTTCAACATCACATTTCCCTCTGAATGTTATTTACCTCATGTTGTTGCAAGTAATGCCTGCAATGTCTGTGTATGAAAGAGATCAGAGGAAGAGCAGCTTCCAGTGTTACTTGTTTTAAAAAGAGACAACCCCCAAAATGTTTGCTCTGCTTGTGTGCTGTGGTGATGCTTAGACCTGGCTGAAGTGGGATGGCAAGGGGTTGTCTGCAGGACTGATCCTCCTTATTGGCTTATATCCATAGCTTATGCTTGTAAGGACGTGTGTGATGCCCCAGACATCTGGAATTGGAGTTTGAATGTGGTTGGTTGAGATGAGAGAAATAAGGAAGAGCCGGACACACCTGTGGTTAGAGATCTGAGAAAGGCTCCCAATGGGGAAAAGAAAATCAGGGCAAACCCTGGACTGGGAAGACTGAGAATACCATGGGGATAAGCCACAGGATTTAGTCCCAAGGAGGATAAACACAAAAACGTTCCCAGACACCTCTCCCAGCAGACTGGTCCAAAGGCAGATAGATGGGAGCATCTCGGTGCACGGCACGGAGCCTGGACTGAGATGGAGATGAAGCTTCCCCATTGAAGCCAGGGGAGCCCTTTGGGATGGAGCAAACTGCCAGCTCTTATTTTTATCTCCT
>NW_009966067.1:0-970 GCF_000747805.2 Chaetura pelagica | reverse complement strand
TTTGACTGGCCTTTTTTTTTTTTTTTTTTTTGAAACATAAAGCATGCAATTTGTTCCTTTTTGTCTCTTTCCTTTTTATGTCATCCTTGACCTACACATATTGTTCATGCATATTGGTCAAATTCTGTCACCCCTGTGATACAGCTGCAGGGGAAGTAGACCAAGGCATAAGGAGGGAACTTGACAAAGGGAAAAATGCATTGATACTCAGAAGCGATTTTCTACAGCAGAGTATCAAGAAGTTTGATTTTGCTCTGGAGCCACACACCAATGCACTGTGCAGGATGCTCAGCAGATGCGTACTGACTGTACCCAAGCAGTAGAAGTTGTTAAAGATATATATTCAGCCAGAGACCCTGCTCTGTTCATCAACACCTGTAAAGAGCCTTCTTTCTAAGTGTGTGAACAATTTGAAGACTTATGCTAAAACACAAATCCCAGTGAAGGGTTTCAGTTCTGACTTTGTGCTTCCTCCCGCTTGTCCAAACTAGTCCTTAGCCCAGTCTCAAAATCAAAGTATGATGTTCTCCACTTCTGTTACATGGCAGATAATATAGAGTGTAGCAAGTATATCCCACACATTAGCAGGGCCTAGGTAACATAATGGTCCTTTGGTGCCACTAACAGTCCACATAATTTACAGTCACCCTTGGATTGCTCTAACCCATGGCAAGGGACAAAAGCTGGCTAATGATCAGTCAGAGCAAGGTGGCATCTTTGCTCACACCTCCCTTCCAATTAGCACTCCTTGTTCCCTGCCTGCAGCAGAAAATCTGGGCCTTTATATTATTTTCCCACAACAGCAGCCTCCATCATTAATTAGTGTATGGAAGGTCTGAAGATCCATTGGGAACAGAAGAAAAATATCCTCCTGTGACAGTGCTACTCATGCTAACAACTCCAACTCCCCTCAAGCTGTCAGTGACACATCCTTGAGCTTCTGGTGACCCTGCACAAGACCTTTATTTGG
>NW_009966066.1:0-970 GCF_000747805.2 Chaetura pelagica | reverse complement strand
ATTTCTCTCTTCCCTGGGTGAGCACACAGGAGAGGAAAGGCTCTCCCTGTTGAATCTCTTCCCAAGAACATTTACATTGAGGATAGGCACAGGTCAGCCCTAAATCTCTGTATTAGCATAGCTTATTGTTTAATGAAGAGATAAGTGATTGTGTTTGGGTTAGAAAATGTGATGTTTTCTTCCTTTGTCCTGGCATATTTAGTAGTACAGCATTGTGTTTGATTTTTTCATGTGCTGTCTTCTCTACAGGAGCTCAGCACTTGACTTTCACCAGATCTGGTAGCAGAGAGGTTTCCGTCATCTCGGTATGAGTGTGAATCTGTCTCAGGCAACCATTCTCAACTGATGTTATAGAGGTTTTAAAAGCCTGAGGATGGCCTGAGCCTGAGTCACCAAAAGGACTTAGTATCAGTGTAAATGGTATTTATTTGCTTGTATTTACAGAGTGGAATGCCAGTACTGAGCTGAATGGAGGGAAGTGCAATGCAGCAGCAGGTGGGACTGAGGGAGCTTCACATCACCTTTATTCTTCTGTGAACCAGTAGTCATTCCCACTCTGATGTGTGTGTCCTACAAGATGTTTTAATATGTTCCCAGCATGCTATATGTTGGCTTGGATTCAACTTGCTTAATATCAAGGACTTTCTATGACTATAGAGACAGCCTAAGGCAATAAAGTTCCCATGTAGGGAGCTAGCTGACAGTGTACATCTAAGTCTCTTTCCTTGGTCTACTTTCTTGCCTCTTAAGTCAGGGGTGGTTGGAATGAAATGAAGGTGGGAAAAGAGCTGGCAGTGGCAAGAGGAGACATTTCCCCTCCTTGGCTGAATGGCTCTTACACCTCCTGCACATTTGAGGAGAAAAGTAAAGGAGTATGAGTGGAACTGAAAGCCATCCCTAAGCTTCCTGTATCTCCCATCTATTTTTAATGAGACACCAAACAGCTGTTGTAAGAACAGGCAGAAATAGT
>NW_009966065.1:0-967 GCF_000747805.2 Chaetura pelagica | reverse complement strand
AAAAAAAAAAACCAAAAAGGACAACATAGGGGCACAACAGTGTGTCAAATCTATTTTTTGGTAAGATTAAAGGTGGCTCAAGTGTAGTTAGGTGCCTGGATGCCAATGATCAGTGTTCACTTGCTATACAGTGGAAGCACACAATGGGGTGACTCAATGTGGTTAGCTTTTCTATTTTGTTTTACTGACTTTAACCAAGACAAAAACTGTGGGTCTCAAAGCAGTAGCACACACAAGGTGGTGTCTTCAGCTCTGGCATCTAGGAAATACTGTAACGCTTGCACTCCAGGGCTGCTCAGGAAACCTTTATGTCAAGAGGAGGTGGGGATTAAAAAGGTATTTGGGAGTCTCAGAAAAAATTCCTGAGGTTGTAGCATGACTTTCCATACAGTAGGGTGCAGATGGTGGGTATAGACATGCTAGATGGTGTTGCAGTCCAGTGGGAAGGAGAAAGAAAGCTAAATTCAGACATTTGCTTGTTGCCTTCTCAAGAGGTCTTTGCATTATTCCAGACTCCTGTTTAGCTCCTGGGAAAGCCTGATAATGATGCACCATGTGACCCTTCCAGTGATGGTGAGACCTCACTGGGAGAAAGCAATTTAAACCGTCCCAGTACCACTTACCACCCCGAGGGAGACAAAATATGAAAAACAGCAACTACAAACCACTGGATGTCCCAAACTTATCAGAAATAAGAACTGAAAAATACCTGTCCTTTTCACAGGACAAATTGTTGTTTAGTGTCCTCATAGCTCACTGCTCACCCTTGTCTATATGCCTCCCACCTACACCCTTTCCTCCTCAAAGGGCTTACCCTAAGTCTAAGAGACTCCTAGTGAGGCATGATTATTATTCACATGCTGTTAAAAACCAAGTGCCTGAGCTCAATCATTTCTGTTCTTTGGAAGAAATCACATCTTTGGTTCTGCTGTTAAGAGACAGAGAACTAGGGGTTATTATTTTTTTT
>NW_009966064.1:0-970 GCF_000747805.2 Chaetura pelagica | reverse complement strand
TTATATCCTACCTGCTTAGTAATGTTCTACATGTTGGCATTGCAAGGTGCAGGCTGCATAACCAAACCTCTATCACTGCTGTGGACCTTTTGCAACGGTTTGAAATGATTGAATGATTCTAACAGGGCAGCTTGATCGACACACTAAAGGAAGTGCAGCCAACATCTCACATGGGAGTTCCTCGAGTATGGGAGAAAATCATGGAGAAGTTAAAGGATGCCTCTGCTCAGTCAGGATTTATGAAGAAGAAAATGCTGTCTTGGGCTATGTCACTTAGCTTAGAGAGAAACCTAAACTTCTCAAGGAGGTATGTATTGTAATGAGTGAGTTTTCCATCCATCTGAAAGTATCACCTGCTTGTAATAAACTGTGTAGCATCAGTGAGTCTCTAAATGGAAACAGTTAAAAGTTGGACTGGCAACACAACAAATATGATACAAGAGGAGAGGTGTAGTTATCAATTAGAGTAGGCTGATCTTGAACACAGGTGACTGTTGAAAGTGTAATGGAAGAAACTGAATGGATGGAAAAAGGAGAAGTATGTAACCTGCTCTTACTGTTGTAATGTCTGTTAACACTGAAAATCAAATGGCAAATGTATCTCTGAAGAAAATTTGTGTCTAAATTTGTCTTGGAAATTTCCTACGTTGCTCTGACTTGCTGTCTCCTGCTCTTGTGTGTTTTGTGTTCAGCAGTGATTTAAAGCAGCTCTGGACAAGGTTAGCAGACTACTTAGTGCTTGCAAAAGTACGGAACGCGCTGGGGTTTTCTTGCTGTCAGAAGCACTTTTCTGGTGCTGCTCCTCTCAATACAGAAACACTGTATTTCTTCTTGGGTCTGAACATAACCCTGTATGAGGCCTATGGGATGAGTGAGACCACAGGCCCACATTGCCTCTCTGGGCCTTATATTTACAGGCAGCACAGGTAATTTTATTGTTTGGTTATTTTGGTTTGGTTTTTTTTTTTTT
>NW_009966063.1:0-970 GCF_000747805.2 Chaetura pelagica | reverse complement strand
TTTTTTTTTTTCCTTCTTGTGTCCCACCTAAAAACACACATGTAGGATCATACCTCATTTCTGTTCCTAGAAATGTTACAGGTAATTACTACATTACGAGCCTTTTCTCCTCAGTGTTTCTAAACCAACCCACTGGAAAAATACTGCAATTAAGCATAAGGAAATCTCAACACAGAGATGGATACTTCTAACACTTTCTGTGCCAGGAAAATTGTTTATTTGCAGACAGAAAGCCAAGTACTCCTATATACCCCTCTGCACTTGGTATAATAATGTAACCATCATTTCCAGCAACTATAAGGATTTGAAAAGAAGAGCTCCACAGTAAAGTATCTGCCCCATCTAGCAAATTGTCAATAGCAAAGGGAAAGTTGGAGCTGACACATGGGAAACCCTTGTCCCCACTTAACTTTGGGCCTCTGCAGGAGCATGGGTTGATGCTTTGCTGGAGCAAAAATCTCAAATCTCAGGCCGTGACAGCACAACATTCATCCCTCACACCTATGCTGGCAGTGGTGAGCCCATGTTGTGTCAACCCAAACAGACAGATCTCAGGACACAGGTCTGAGATCCATGAAACAGGCACTAGCAACTGCTAGTGATAGATCCTGACATCCTCCTTGTATGCAAATCTCTTCTTTTATGAGTGACACTCATTGGGGGAAGACAAGAGGGAAGGAAAGACATGCAACTTGTGCTGGTCAGAGAAGTCTCCACATGATTATCCCTGGAGCTCCTTGTACAGCTATGTGATGAGGACAAGTACTGAATTCTAGTACAGCTAGTAACTATAATTTTGTTCCTTTAGGTTATTAATTTGCCAACTGTGGACACCCACAGTCCTCTCAATGGCTCTGTCCACACAGAAGATGTTCAAGAGCCCTATCTGTATCCAGAAAGGGAGATCAGATCCCTAATTCATTTATGAAAGGGCTTTGAAAATGCATGTATTTGATTCTGTTGAGAACTG
>NW_009966062.1:0-970 GCF_000747805.2 Chaetura pelagica | reverse complement strand
AGCCCCCTGATCATCTTCATGACCCTCCTCTTTTTTTGTGTCAAAAGCACAGAAAGAAGTACAAGAAATTCTCTTTTAAAACACTCTTTAAAATGCAAGTTTAAATAAATAGTTTCTGATGCCCATATAGTTATCTGAAGTTTAGTCAGAAGAATGAGAAAGCTAGTTTGTCCTTAAGAAAACATTAGAATTTATCTGTTGGAATTTTCAAAGTAAATACTGATTAAAAACCAGCATTGCTGCTTCTCTGTAAAAGGAAGTAGTTATATGCAATACACGAAGTCATATGTTCAGCCACAATCTACTCCTTTACTTTGTTCAGCTCTGTTCTAGACCTTGGTTCTAGCATTTAATAGATGGTCTAGCATCCAGTGCCTATGGAGTTCTCTGTGTGCACACCAAAAGAGAGCAGAGGTGGAGGCAAAGAGTGATATTTTTGTCAAGAACTGATTTTTCTGAAGTCAACTATGGGCAATGGAATTTCTGTCAGGATATATCGAAGTATGTAGGATAGGGGTCTTTCAAAAATGTTTTTGAGATAACTTCAGCATTTAAATGAACTCTTTCTGTATTTCTAATATAAAATGCTAATTTTGTAAATGTACAGAACTGTATTATAAAAGCCCATATTGACGTAAAAATTCAGTTGTCGTAATTATATACACAAAAGAGTTAGCTTCAAATGCACTGGATAAAATGCTTGGTTTGTGGAAATCTTCTGTTATGGGAACCAACCATACTTTGTAAGTTTAATGAATGTGTGTGTGTGATTGTATGTGTATGATTATAGTAAGCATGTTGTAATTACAGCCTTGACAATTTCACTTGCGTAATCTATTCAGAGCAACAAAAAATCATTTAAGCACATACTTGATGCTTTGAGTTATTTAATTTAAAAAGACCAGTGGAAGTAAAAGTAAACAGTTAATTTAACAGTTATATCTATCTTGTCTTTCTTTTTTTTTTTTTT
>NW_009966061.1:0-969 GCF_000747805.2 Chaetura pelagica | reverse complement strand
TTCAAGGTCCCTTCCAACCCCTAGGATTCCAGGTTTCTGTGATTCTGTAAATTCCGTAACAGCCCCTGGAAAAGGCCATGACTGAGTAGGTAGATACCCTGTGGAGAACTCAACACCAGTGCAGGTGGCTTGTAGCAGGACCTGTGAGCCTATGATGATGAGTCCATGCTGAGGCAGTGGGAGTGGGACGAAGATGTTTTAAGATTTTTTTCTTACTTCTCATTATCTTACTATGTTTGTCAGTCAGTTAAATTAATTGCCCCAAGTTGAATCTCTTTTGCATGTAATGATAATTAGTAAACTATTTCCCTCTCCTGGTCTTGACCCATAAGCTTTTTGTCATCTTTTCTCTCCCTGTCCTGGTAATGTAGGGAGAGTGAGAGAGTGGCTTTGTAGCGAGCCAAAGTCAACCCAGCACAGACAGTAAAATATACCAGTGAAAAACTTACTTGACCCCCATGTGAAACTTACAAATATAATAAAAATCCACAATCTACACTTTGAAAAATCCAAGACTTTAATTTTGCATACTGTTAACAGAGGATATGGCCCTTACTTTGGTAGTTGATACGATCTTTCCAGGGATACCTCTCAGACCCAAATCCTGGAAAGGAGTCAACCAGAGCTCACCTTAAGATGCATTTTGTATCATGGTGCTAGGTTTATCTGCAAGGCTTAAAGTGTGGTAACAAGCAGTTTTAGGACATTAACAAATAGGTTCTTAGCACTGTAATTGTACTGTGTCTGGCTGGGGTGGAGTTGATGATCTTCATAGTAGCCTTTATGGTGCTGTGATTTGCATTTGTGGCTAACCCCATGTTTTACCTGTTGCTGAATGGTGCTTTCACAATGTGAACGCACACCTATTGCCAGAAATAAGTAGGCTGGGGTTAGGTTGGGAGGGGATGTCTGACCTCAGCTGATCAAAGACATCATGCTCAGCAATAAAAGCTCAGGGAAAGGAGGAGG
>NW_009966060.1:0-969 GCF_000747805.2 Chaetura pelagica | reverse complement strand
AAAAATTAATTACTAATTTTTCCTCTGAGCTAAATCAGGTTTCATGTGGTGTCAAAGTTGCACACAGATCAGGAAAGCAACTGTAGAAAATAACAAGTGCAGTATTTAACTCTGTAATTGAAAGAGAAGCAAGTAATTGCTCACAAGACAGGTCTGAGCTAGCTTTATATCCACACCTACTCTATGCTTAAAACAAGCTTTAATAGAGGAATCGAATATATCTGGATCAGGGAAAATGTCTTTGTGATCTCAAAGATACACATACCCTTCTCTTACCTTGCCTCATCCTAAAGATGAGGTACACATGAACCAAATACCTTGCTTTAGGAGTAAAGAAAATGTGTAGGTATTACCTGGTTTCTAGCTACTTTCATCACTGGAGGGCTGATCAGAAATTTTTCAGCAGAAAACTGTGACAGCAAAGGTAGATCCCACACCAAAATGCTCAAAATAGAATCAAGTTTAGGTGGCATTAATGATTAAAGGATGATGAGGGGAGGCTGAAGACAATGGAAAAATAAATGAAAATGCTGAGTAGTGTGTAGACTTAGCACAGGGGAGTTCAGGGAACAGCACAATACTGTTGGAAACCAGGAACAGTAAATCTATGCAGGAAATAATGAGGAATGCATTAGAAGCAGAAGATACTAGAAACAGCTGAAAAGACCTGTGTCTTTAAATCCTCATGCATGAAGCCTCAGTAAAGGAAGAGTATTCACTGAAATTTTACACAAGAAACATTTCTGATCTAAAGACTGTAAGGCAGAAGATCTCTGCAAACAGAATGGAAGGTGCTTAAACTACAGTAAGAAATGCAAACACCAAATTTATAACTTTCCTTAAATATTAATCTTACCACATGATCAAGGAAAGTAATTATAGAATAGTCTGGGTTGGAAGACACCTTGAAGGTCATCTAGTTCCAACTGCCCTGCCAGAGGCAGGGACACCTCCCACTATACCAGGTTG
>NW_009966059.1:0-969 GCF_000747805.2 Chaetura pelagica | reverse complement strand
TGTAGTGTAGTGTTGTAGTATAGCGAAATAGAGGAGCACTCTTTTGCATTTGAAGGTCATCTGTGCATGCCAGGATGATTTATACAAACAAACATTAAGTTTGCACCCCAATGGCCACCTGCAGATAACATTTCAGCTTTGTTGCAGAAATCGTTGCAATGAATTGTATGGGCATATGAAAAATTGCCTGTTTTTTTTCCAGCTACAATGTAATGAGGGATTTTTCTTTATAAGACTCAATCCTATTCACACTGTCTCCCCAAATCATCATACTTATTTTGCCATTTCAAAAGAATGACCTTACAAGCATTTATCCTTGTGTTTGCTAAATAATACATTAAGAGCTCAGTTCAAATGCAGAGCTAATCCCACAGCATGTCTTTTCATCTTATTTCGTTTACTGCTTCATCATGTTTGTTAAGTGTTTAAGAGGCTAAAGTCACTCTAGCAATTGTCAAGGAACAGGAGTTAGTTAAGGTCCACTTCTAAAACTAACAAACTTCTCAAAACCCATAGGGTCTGGTAATAAACAGCAGGTTGTTTTGTGATGATAACTCCATCCTTATAGAAACCTGCACTTCATAAAACTGGAATTGAATTATTAGTTTCATGTCTGATTACTATGAATAAGGATACCAGACATCTGGGAAAGGCTTACTTGGTGTGGATGAGGAAGGGCCATATGTAGGTATTGGGGGAAAAGCTGCCTCAATATTTGAAGCAGTGAAGGGTGGTCTTCTAAGTACCAGTTCTAGAAAGTCAAAATTGATCTAGGTCGTTCAGCTCAGAGGTGGAAGGACAAAGAGTCTGAAAGTTTCTGAAGCCTGACACTGACTCTTTGCTCCTTTGAGGTTTTTCACCTGCTTTGGGCTGCTCAGAAACACGAGTACACTGGATAAATTACTGCCACTGTCACGCCTACCATACCATTACCTGAAGATCTTGAAGGTCCCTTTCAACCTTAACCAT
>NW_009966058.1:0-969 GCF_000747805.2 Chaetura pelagica | reverse complement strand
AAACTCTATACTTGCCCTTGTTGAACTTCAGAGGTGTCTGCTCTCGTGCTGCTCGGTCAAACACAGGGCAGCCTGAGAATGAAGGGTGCTATTCTACAACAATTATTTCAACAGTTTGCTAATTAGCAAACAATCAGGAATAATAAGAAATACTACCTTCAGTGAGAACTAAATGTCTTTTCAGATGCTTCCCAAAGTACTCCATGTGTGAAACAGACAAAATTATAATCTAATAACAAAAATTATGTCTAATAGAATTTACTACAGAGATGCTTATGACAAAAAGACTTGGCAGTCAGCTGCAGCCTCCCAAACAACCCAGCACACAGGAACTGCAAAGGAAACAACTTCAGCAGCACGTCAAGTGAAAGGCTTGCAGAGCCCCTGACAAGGTTAGGATCAGAATAACCACTGCTTGGTATTAATAACTAACACACTTTACAGACTGAAATGTAGATCCTATCCAAAGAACCACCAGATGCCATTGGGCAATGGGGCCCAAAAGAGCTGAAGTTATTTATAAGAACAACTCGGATTACCTTGCCAAAGCCTTTGTACATCAAGCAACCTTATAAATACATTTCCTTCTCCAGTTGCAAATGACTGAACTGTACAATAAAAAATGGTTTTCCTGCTGTCAGTTTCTGGCCAGTGCAATGAACAGGAACAGCTTCCAGGGACAGAAACTGTTAATTGCATAATTAGTGTGTCATTTGCAAAGCCTCCTGACCTACTAACACCCAGAAACTGAAAAGCCAAACCTCACTAGAATAACGATATTGAGAAGTAAAAGTTCACTGCAGCTTCACTGCCCAAACTGAGGAAATACAATTAACTTTTATCACTTCCCCAAGTCACACTCTCCTGAGACCTCATCTGGACCACTGTGTCCAGCTCTGGAGCCCCCAGGATAAGAAGGACGTGGAGTTCCTGGGGAGAGTCCAGAGAAGGCCACAAAGATGATCCAAG
>NW_009966057.1:0-969 GCF_000747805.2 Chaetura pelagica | reverse complement strand
GAGAAGGGCATGGGCAATGGGAGCCTCAGGATTGGAAAATACTACAACAAGCAAAACAAACTGTTACTACTCATGGTATAGGATCAGAGGCTGCCCGGTCTATTGCGCAGTTTATTTTTGCCGCTGATGTACTGCTCCCTAGTGACTCATCTAATGTTGCATCCTTATTGCTAACACCATCTCAATTGCTTTTATTTGAGCGCAACTGGAAAAAGTTGGCGATAGAGGAAGCTGCACGTCACCAGAACCCCAATGTACCGGACACCCTGCTCGGCCTAGAGGCTGATATGCTTTTGGGTGCAGGAATGTATGCGACCGTTGGCACTCAGTTGCAGCTTGGTCGAGAATGTCATTGGTTATCCCAGCAGCTGGCACATAAGGCTCTACTCATGGTACCTGGAGATAAGAAGATGCCTTCTTATCTATCTATCAAGCAAGGAGTTACGGAGCCTTATACACACTTCATTGATCGCCTAGCAACAGCAATAAAGGATGCTCCAGAGCTGCCTCAGCCAATAGCTGATCATTTGTATCGCACATTGGCTCTTGAAAATGCTAATGCAAAGATTAAAGCTATCCTGGCAACTCTCCCACAAGGATCCGGTGTTGATGACACGGTGGACAGAGCGGTCCGTGCAGAAGGTTCAAGTCAAAGTGCAGCATGTACTGCTGCCATGAAAGATGCTGTAAAAGAAGGGATTATAGTGGCAACTGCTATCTCACATGAAACACCCAACAAAAATAAGGGGTGGAGACAACAGTACTTCTGTGAACCATACTTTCAACAATTGCAACGACTCTTGAATCTGCCACAGTTTTTGCCAGACGCAGCTGCTAGTATCATTATACAAGGCGGGAACTTTGACAGTCGTAGTGTCAATCAATGTGTACAGTGTCATGCTTAACTTGTTTGTCCTTTTTGTTCTCCTAACTGTGTGTTAGTATTTCAATGTGGAAGTTGTAACAGTA
>NW_009966056.1:0-968 GCF_000747805.2 Chaetura pelagica | reverse complement strand
TGTTTTGTTTTGTTTTGTTTTGTTTTTTCTGGTCCTATCAGTCATGGTTGCTCAATGATTTTTAACCAAAGGACCAGCACTATCTACAGAGAAGTTACAATGGTTTCCATTTGCAAGCAAATCTAATAGGCTAATCTTTGGAAATTCTTTTCATACTTCTGGGCTCTTCTGTTTTGTTTGTTTGCTTGCTTTGAAGGGAATATGTTGCCTCCCTCAAGACTTAGAACAAAAGGAGCCAAAGCCAAACCCAAAAGCACCCAGTCCTATCAGAAAGGCAAGGGGATGTCCTAGTGGCCCCCAGTCCCACACACTGTCACTTCTTGATCACTCATGCAGGAACAGAAATAGTACAGCCTAAGGACAGAGAACCAATGTGTTAAGAAACTTGGGCAGACCATTTTCAACTAAAAATAAAAAATGAATACATTCATTTGTTTTTCCTGTATTTTATGTATTGCTTGCTCTTACAGTCAGTTGACAGAGTTAGAGAAAATGCATTCTTTTATACAGAACATGAGCTCAGATCTACCATTTCATTCTATTAAACTCTGAAAGCTCTTCTTGGGGAGGGCATGGCTATGGCAATGCCTTCATAGAGCACAATCTATTTATTTCAGTATTCCATGGACTGAGGACCTTTTTCAGAGTCTCTGTTGAACAATATGATGTTATCCCTATTGTTCTTCTCAGGCACACCAATACTGGGCTGTGAAAACCCCTTCGTGTGGTTGCATTTCAGCTTTATGTTCTTTCAGGGTTTATAAAGCACTAGTGAAAGGATCTGTTGCCTTCACACAGGAACTGTGTTGTGCTGCTGTAAAATGGAAGAAAAATAACGTTGGGTATATGGTACAAAAATATGATTGCTCAGTTATGCACACCAAGATCTTGTCTGAATACAGATTTTAAAAGGCATAGACTTCTCAAGTTTTGCCCACATATATTCTGACTGTATTTTTTTTTTTTTT
>NW_009966055.1:0-969 GCF_000747805.2 Chaetura pelagica | reverse complement strand
TTTTTTTTGCTGCAAGGCTTTAACAAATTAACATACTGGTTCTCCCCTTCTCCCAAAAGAGAGAGGAAAACAAAAGAGCAGTAATAACACTTTCTGCAATATTGTTCTAAATAAATATGCACATTCAGAAGGAGAGAGAACTTCTTCCAGGAGTGACCCACAAGCTCATCCCTATCTAATTAGCACTGAGTACAGAGCCTGACTTGAATACCCACAGGAAATTGCATCAATGATGCAATTCACTAGAAAAACACCTAAAAACCAAGGACCCTGATACACTGCTCAGCACCATATTTAAGCCTGTGAGCCTTAGTTCAAAAGCAATTTCTCAGGGCATCTGCCCTAGGAAAGGGAAATCAGCAACCAGGATTTTTATTGAGTTTACCACCATCCAACACAGCATGAGAGTAGTGAGCTTCAGAACTACACCAAAATAACAAGTTCTAGGAGAAAAGACAGCACATGGCACAGGCAGCTAGTAAAGAGGACTGTCCATGAAGCATGAGAGCAACCTGTGTGACACAGCACCACCCAAGCACAGACACTGAGGAACTGAAACCTTCTCTGAAGGGCCAAGGACTTGCCAGTCCACACAACTCAGTGTAACTCCCCTTCTTACATCATACTTAGCTCCAAGAATCCATTACCATTGCTATCCAGGGGTTCCAGAAGGTAAAAGCCAACATAATGTGAGAAGCAAGTGTAGTTATTACAGCACACAAAACCCAGATGATGTTCTTCCCAAGTTTATCCACCAGGAGCCCAAAGACTGGAGACAGGGGTGCTGAGATGATATACACAATGCTACAAGAGAATGAGAAGAGCTGCACACCAGCTGGCCATGGACAGCTTTCTGTGCCACACAATGCAAGTGTCTCCAGAAAAAAAACAAACATTTGCCCTTCTTACCTGTGAGGCCAAAAGGAAACAACCACAGCAAAAAGAGCCAAACAGACCCCAGAACTCCCC
>NW_009966054.1:0-968 GCF_000747805.2 Chaetura pelagica | reverse complement strand
CATAGAATCGTTTTAGTTGGAAAAGACCTTTGGAAAGGTTTAGTTGGAAAAGACCTTTAGGGTCTTCAAGTCCAACTGTTAACCTACCACACTGTGAAGTCGACCACTAAACCATGTCACCAACTCATTCTCTAATTTTCTTTAATCTGATTTATTCTGTCCTCTCCCTCAAGCTTTATGGGTAGGAGGAAAGTGAAAACAGTTGGGTTGCATCTGTTGTTTTATCCATAAGGAACTCAGGTGGTGCCTGTGCTTCCAAGGAGTATGCTTTTAGAATCTCTTCGCAGTCCTGTTCTCTACTGGGTGATTTATTACGCTTGGAACCATCCCTAGGCATTTTGTAGGGCCACACCTGTATTATAGACTAACTGTACTGGATAACTATGCTGTTTTCTGTTTTAGACATGCTTGCAGTGCTTTGAAATTATTTTTTTTTTTAATTTGTGCCAAAGTTCTAGTATCCTGTTAGGAGTCACATCATTGGAATGCACTGCTGCCTTGCCAAGGTGGATGGGAGTGCACAGAGCAGCTGCACCAGAATAGCAAGTCTGTCCAGGTCTGACTTTAGAAATTGCTCCATGTTCTGTCAAGTTCTTCCATCAAGCTCTAGAGAAGGGGGCATGTTCTCAACTCATCTGCACTGTCATCTGTGTTTCTTGTGTTAGTAGAGCCACTGTAGTATCTGTCTAATAGGGATAATGGGCTTCCTAGAATGTCACATATTTATAAGTATAAAACTGCTAGCACTGTTTAATGTTAATATAGCTGTTAAGCAGACAAAGTGTAAAATGGCTCATATCAAATGAGGACTGCTTGTCTGCTTCTCTAAAAGCTTAGTACACACAAAAATAGTATATGCTATATCAGAGATCATTGTTGGAATCACTTGAAATAGACTTGGAAGAAGTAGTAACCAGAATTTTGGTGGTAAAGATTCCATAGTTTAGTCAAATGTCTAAAGATGGGTC
>NW_009966053.1:0-967 GCF_000747805.2 Chaetura pelagica | reverse complement strand
TTGCAGCCCTTTGCAAAGCATTTTGATCTCTATGGACAAGGCTCACTATGATCACTGCTAGAACTGAAATTCCCACCACTGGCTGTTTCAAAAGACGTTCATTGAGTGCTCAGAACATGAGAGATGGTATTTAAAAAGTGAAAGCCCAGAATGTCCCATCTCAGTTAGAAGAATGTGGTTTCATACCTTCACTTAATTTGTGAGTCAATGTATTGTAGACATTGTTACTGCTAAATTAAAAGATTAAAAAAAACCCAAACCCTAACCCTTTCTGGTATGTAGTGAAGTGTTTTGCCTCAATGATTTTTACAAACAGATTTTAGCATTTCCCTCCAGGACCACAGTTTATTTCCTTCAAAATAGCTGATATTAATAGGGCAATTTTCCCTGCATATTTTTTGCATACTTACCCAATCTTTTGACTGTCTTCTCAACCTGCAGTGCTGTCTTTGTGTGCTCCTTCCATGGAAACTCTGACACATTTCATAGGCTGCCCATGATCAGAGAGAGTTTAAATCTTGCCCCACTGAAGGTTCTTTTTTTTCTGGCCCAGATTCAGTAGCAGCTCATGATTTTAAACAAGGTAAGTAGCCATCTGGGAGTTTGAAATGTTCTGGAATTTCACACAGAGACCCTGGAATAAGTAAGTACCAGTTTGTAAGTAAGTAAGTACCAGTTAGTACCAGTTTGCAGCTCTTCTGTAAAGTCTGTATTTTAAAATAAAGGTTTAGATGCTGATGTTCACGGGCACATGCACTGACATGACTGAAGCCATCTGGTCAGGCTGGTGCCAGCATGTTAGTTGGTGTCCAAAGTCAGGATCAGTTGCCCACTCCTGCCAGTGCCAGGCAGTAACATCTCTGGAGGTCTCATGCTCACCTGTTGGTAACTTCTTGGAGTGGCCATGCTTTGTCCTGCAGCTCCAGGATTGCTCTTCCTCTGCAGCACCAAACTCAGTTAACAATTT
>NW_009966052.1:0-967 GCF_000747805.2 Chaetura pelagica | reverse complement strand
AAAAAAAAAAAAAATCACCTTATAATACCAAACATACAAAAAACATACTTAAATCATCCTCTTTCTTACCAAAATACTCTAGCTTTCAACAGTCACTATCAGCAAGCAACACCCTTGCTATACAAACTATTACCCCATTGCAGCAAACAAATCTGAAGTTAGAAAAAAAATAATTACATTTGGATGAAGTCTCATTTTGAGATCTCTTAATCGCTTGGAATGGAAGTCTTTAAATTCTTAATGAAATAATCTGTGGCAGTGCAAAACTTCCCCATACCTCACTGTCCCTCCAAAGAGGGGGATAACCAAGTCTTTTCTGCCAAGAACAGGAACAGAACAAATTGGAAAATGCTGCCAAACAGATTAACAAATAAAAAATGGGATCATCAACTGATACAGAAGTGGAGGTGACACATCTGTCTGACAAGAATCAAAGCCTCATTTGCATGATGGACATAACAAACTAAGCAAATCAGAAGCATTTTTCTTTGGATGAAGAGACCACACTCATTCTCCAACAGGCTATTTCTCAATTTAAGCCAAGATAGGTTTTGTTTCAGCTGATACCTGATTCTGTTACAGTAATTACCAAGGATATAAGCAGATATTTAAACAGTATTAAAAATATTTTTTTAAGTGAAATATTTTGGGGGCATGTCTAGAGACAAGACTACAATAGCCACAGGTAGAGTTGCTGCTCCAAATTAACCCCAAATGAAGGGATTACCCAACTCCCAGTACAGGTGGCAACAGCTCTGAACACAGTGTGGTGCAACACCCCATATGCAGGAGGTCCTGCACATTGGTTTGGGCCATGCTGCCCTACAACTCTACAGGATGCAGAGCTATAAGCAACCTTTTTCATTTTAGGAAGCCCTAACACATACGAAAGTCTCTATCCTCTTATCAAGAGCAGCACTTCCACATATTCAGTGGTGTCCAGTGATAGGACAATGGGCAATGGGTG
>NW_009966051.1:0-967 GCF_000747805.2 Chaetura pelagica | reverse complement strand
CTCAATGATCTCCAGAGGTCCCTTCCAATGCTTACCATTTTATGATCCTCATTCAAACCTTTCCCCATCTTCTCTTAAGAAATGTTCTTCCTCAGGCTCCCATGTCTGCTGCAAAGTCATTCTGTGGTGTTATCTCTACTTTCTCTGTGATGATGAGTGCAGAGAAGGAAGGAGAGCTTTCTTGAGAGCACAGGAAAAACTGGTCCCTGAATTTTGCTCTGGTTCCTGGACACACCTATAGTTCCAGGTTATGTCTTGTGAAGGTGGATTGGAGGCCATTGGCTTTGAGGGGACAGCAGAAGGGCATTGCGTGCATGTACAGGTTCCACAGGAGCCGGGCAGATGGTTTGTGGGGTTGTTTGTGAGTTGACTGGTCACACATGAGCTGTGGAAAGGGTGTGAGTAGGCATTTTGTAGTTGTAAACTTGGAAGGTTTTAGCTGATGAGCCCTCTCATCTCTACTGGATGTATGAAATGCAATTTTTTGAAGGCTAGTAGCTTTCCCACAAAAATCCACTCAGTTGGGTAAGACAGAATCACTGAATCACAGAAGAGACAAAAAGCATGTGCCTGAAATGGCACTGCAGTTTGTTTCAGGTCCCTGCTCTAAACATCTGAGTTTGAGAGCCATCTGAAGCCACCAGAAGTTTAACCTGGGCAGAATAACATACTTTGCCATGCTTCATTCTTAGAAGTAATTGAAGTGCTATTTTTGAAGTTATTCCAAAAACTTCAGACAGAAATTAACTCAAAATATATCAGCATAGGCAAATGACATTTGGCAAAATTATAAGCTGACAAAATTGGGGTCCTGTGGTAGGAAATGCTGATCACTGCTTGTAATGCATATGAGTCCTTCCTTTGTTCTAGAAATTGCCTAATGTAATCCAGGCTTATGCCACTGAATTCACAGGTTGACAGTGGCATTCGCATGCACATTTTGGAAAAGCCATGCTTTATGGAATAG
>NW_009966050.1:0-952 GCF_000747805.2 Chaetura pelagica | reverse complement strand
TTTTTTACAGATTCTACATCTTAAGGAAAGGAGGAAAAGAATGGCAATTATGAGATTTGATATATTTTTAGACTTTTGCTCTGAAAGACTGTAGCCATTTGAATTCAATATTGGAAAGATAGCCTTTGAAAGGAGTTTCACAGAAGGAAATTCCTGAAAGTGCTTCCAAGTAAAGTCAGAACATGAAAATAAAAATTATACACACTGATAGATATGTTATATTGCAAGCTTTAAAACCTTCAAGATTTGAACACAGTTAGAGCCTATAATAATTTTTACATGTGCTTTCCCTGTCCCAGGCCCAGCTGAAGGACGGGAGTCCTACTCCATTGCAATTTGAACAACTGAGCATTAACTGCATCAGCCAAAGGGGTGTAGAGTGCATGGGATGTAATTTGGGTGGATTTTGGAGAGACAGTATTTTGGTTGCATGGAAAATTCTGCTGTCTTGGATCACATCCTCTCTGCAAACCAGGCTTTGTGCCTTCAGAGGGACAAATCTGATTCTTCACCTCCTTGGCTGCCTCCTGGACTGTGTGCTGCTCTGCAGCAGCAGGCCCACCTGGGTCATCAGCTCTTTCCTTTAAGAGACTCAGTATGGAAAGGAATGGAAAGCCAGCCTTCCTAAACATCCAGCTGTTGTTTCATCTTAACAACAGGAATACAAGCCAACAAGTAGCTTGTGCTTATAGCTTTCTCATCCTGAAGAGGAACACTGGAAATGTGTACAAACCTCGTGAATATATGATATGAATATATGGTGATATATGACCAGGTGATCGATCACCTGAATAACTTGAAGCTGTTAGAGAAAAGTCATATGTAAGTTAGAATAAAAACTGACATGTTTTGTTAAAGGGCTGTGCTCCCAAGGGCTTTTTAAGAAAACACAGGAAGAGGTGGGAAAATGAGGCAGGATGGGAGGAGTTAGACAAAATATTATTTTTTTTTT
>NW_009966049.1:0-967 GCF_000747805.2 Chaetura pelagica | reverse complement strand
CTTCTAATTTCAGATAAATATTTGAGATTAGAAGTGACTCTGGGTATGAAATGTGACCCTTAACTTCCATGCAACCGATTATGACATGCTATTAAAAAGTAGATTAATCTCTTTAATCCTGCCACTTGGAAATGTTCAGCTCAAATTACATTGCTGTCTTCAACAGGAGCAACATTTTTTTAAGGGATGTGACACTTTCAAATGCAAAATAGGAAACAGCTGCCAACTTTAGACATCCAACAGGAACTACCCCCATCCAGAAATAAGACCATTTTTTTGGGCTCAATGAAACCCAAAGCATAGCTTTTAAAATTGAATTGTTGCTCTACCTCAGCAGCTGAATAATCATTGGTGTTAACATAACAATTTTAATAGTCTCTTCTTCTTCATACCTTCTGTCAAGGTATTGCTTAGTAGGACAGGATGCCTTGATAATCGTGATATAGGTAACATGATTATATTCAGTAAGTTCCACAGCTGCTTTGCTAAAATAGTGAAAGAAAAAAAATAAGTGTCCACAGACAACTTACAGGATGTTGACATATGATTGAAAGTCACTGAGCTGATGTGAACTGACAAGTTACTAATCAGCTGTTCTGAGGTAACTGGCTGTATGTATACACCTTGTCCATCCCCACTCTGAAAGTAAAATAAATTGACTTAAACCATCTGAATGTGTTTAGGAATTACAGATGTGGGCTGAGATGCCAGTATCCTGAACACTGTGCCTGTACACGTGGTATGACAATGATACTTTCCAATGGAATGGAAAGGACAAACATAAAGACATTCGTGTTATTTTTAAATTATGCATTATATACTAGAGCATCCTTTATTACTGTGCCTTATTGAGCACTTACGGTGTTGGGTGGACCCCAGAATCCACATACATAATCTCTCTCCATCATTGAAATTCCCATCCTCTCTTTTTCATGCAATCAGAGAATGGTTTGGGTTGGAAGGGACC
>NW_009966048.1:0-967 GCF_000747805.2 Chaetura pelagica | reverse complement strand
TTTTCCTACCACAGGAGTATGCTGCCCGTGTGGTTCAGCACACTTGCTCCGCTGTTTTAGGCAGCTTTGTAGCACCTGAAAACGCGCCGACAAACAGAAAAGATGTTCTGCTCCAGGCATGGCTGCATGTAACTGACTGAAAGACTCCTGAAGATGAGCCTGCAAAATGTTCCAAGACCCTGCTAGTTGAGAGACACTACAAAGAATAAATATTTTTTCCCAGAGTGACATTCCCTGTTTCTGTCCTCCACATCACAGCCTACAGAAGTACCCTAAGAAACATCTCACAGAGAAGGGGTGCCTGAGAGTCTTTATTTTTTGATAGTTTTTGTATGTCCAGTCTCAAAGGAGAAGAAAATGATGAGGCAAACTAGCAGGTCGCCTAGAACCAGAGTGTCTCAGTTGGCAGACATAGTTGTTCTGATCCAGGAGACGTAATTGCAGACCTTGGTGTAAACGCCGGGATAGCCCTTCTGCGCACACCCGATACCCCAGGAGACGATGCCCTGGAGCTGCCCGTTGCAGACCACTGGGCCGCCGGAATCCCCCTGTGCACATGAAGGAGACAGGTTTTCAGCAAATGGAGTCAGCGTGAGTGATGAGCCAGGGGTCCCAGAGACCTCTGACACTCGAGCAAGTGCTGTGGGGCTCTTTCTACACAGAAGTTCTACACAGGTAATTTCTGACTACCACACTATGCCTGATGCTACTGTACTTTACTTGCTCCAAGGGCACCACAGCTAAGGATGACTACGTGGCCTGTTTTTGACAGCTGCAGGCCTTGGCAGATGCTTAGGATAGGTGTGTCTGAAATATTTTTCTGCTAAATATTTCCACGGAGCTAGGCACGTGTAAAATGCTGAGCAATGGTCAGGTGTGTTTGTTTTCCAGACTGTCTGGGTCTTGGCATACTGGCTATTCCATTTTCAATGTGCCCAAAACTAATATTTGCATCCTAAGCTCTACA
>NW_009966047.1:0-966 GCF_000747805.2 Chaetura pelagica | reverse complement strand
TCTGTCATAAAGACTGAGTGATTCCTTCCTACAGCATCATCATTACACAGCCACGGTGTGTTTGAGCTGAATATTCAACTGGTCAAGTAGGAGATGGTTTTCAGGCAAGGAATTCAGTGTGTCCATCAAGTCAGCTTTCACAAACTGTTCCAACAAATCAATCAGTTTGTTGCTTCACTTGGACGAATTGTGCCTTTTAGGAAAATAAACAAGCTTTTAAAAGCTCTTTGAAGACTCACCTCTTTGACTGAGGCAGTCTCTTCCACAACTATCTCCATCTCAGGGCTTGCACTGTGGTCACTCCCAACAACAAAATACAAGAGCAGCTAGAAAGGAGAAGTATGAGCCATCAGAATGTGTCTTTCATTCTGGAAATAGTGGGAAATCACCAGCTCTGCAACTGACACAAGTTGTGTGAGAGAGATACAATCCTCAGTGTCACTGAGCAGTGATTTCCACGTTGCTTACAACCATTGCAAGAGTAAAAAGAGGAGTGCATGAAACCCTGGCCAACATAAACACAGCAAGAAAGCATCACAAGACACTTTTCAGTCCCAGTATGACTCTACCTGAGTGGAAGTTGGAGCTTTTCCATGGCACAGCCCAAGCAAGCTCCCCATTTTCAGTTCTGCTTCCTTGACAGTATAATCCTCAGGCACTTCAGGGAAGAGAACAACAGAGAGAACATCAGAAGCTGCTGCTTTAGAGCAAGAGAAAAATGTTCAATGGCACTCAAAACACTTAATCAGATCTGGAAGCCTCCTATGGTGAGAGCAAAGCAGTGTCTGCATAAAGGTTCCTCCCCACCACCCCTCATGGCTGGGTGACAGGAGAACTTGGGTTGGGAGGGATCTTTGTAGCTTGGCTGCTCCAAACCCTGCTCTCAAAGCAGAACCAGCTCTGAAGTCAGGTCAGATCAGCTCTGGGCATTTTCCAGTCAAGCTCTGAATAGCCAGTGCCCAGGAA
>NW_009966046.1:0-966 GCF_000747805.2 Chaetura pelagica | reverse complement strand
TGCTGTAGATTCTGTGGTGGTCCTGCTCTGGGGGACCAGCTTCAGTGAAATACTGAAAGATACAGCTTCTCTCACAGGAACTTGAACAACCAGAATAATGTATAATCCATGAACAAACCCAACTGAGTACTGACAATCCCAGAATGGTAAAAAGTAGGATATTCACACAAGCTCTCCATGGTTTTCTAAGACATAGCCTTGCTCTGATCTCTGTTCCAACTTCCACTTTCTCACCCCACTTTTTATTGAAGAACGGGAAGCTTAATTTCACCTTCCAGTTGTTCCTCTTCCCTGTGGTGATACATTTCATAATAAATGCACTTTGACCAAGTTGACTGAACAGAGGGGCTCATAAAAATGCAAAACTGTTTGCATCCTGATGAAATAACAGTGAATCCCTTTGCATATGAAAATTAAGGACATCTATCTAACAAAGGCAAAAAATCAAGGTTATCTTAAATTAAGTATTAAACTATACTATGTAAATACACAGTATGAATTACAGGAAGTAATGGGCAAAATGGCAAACTAATGGGCTACTATTTCTGTCCAGAGACAGAAACTACTCCATCCTCGCTTCCTACTCGCTTTGCATCTGGTGCAAAAAGATCACAGGCAACACAAACCAGGA
The DNA here is from genome assembly GCF_000747805.2 of Chaetura pelagica. NCBI lineage: Eukaryota > Metazoa > Chordata > Aves > Apodiformes > Apodidae > Chaetura > Chaetura pelagica. The sequence continues at coordinate 335 of NW_009966046.1, read as the reverse complement.
TCTCTTGTTTCTTTTTCATTTTCCCTTTCTGTTGCTATACCAGTTTGCTGTTACTTGACATTAGCACTAGCTGTAGATCTCAACTCCTCTAACATTCAAAGCTATGGAAAATATTCTTGTAAAATGACACCTCACCTATACAGTGTTGCGATTCTTTCCCATATGTATGTTTTCATTGTGCAAAAAAACCCAAACAACAAAACAAAGCCAAGGAGTGCCATACTAAGAACAGAAAAGAGGTTAGAAAGGTTAGTACTTAAAGCAAATTTTAAGATACAACACAACTTGAGCAAATTACTTTATTGAAATGGCAAAAAAGGTGACCTTAGTGCAAC
>NW_009966045.1:0-966 GCF_000747805.2 Chaetura pelagica | reverse complement strand
CTGCCATGAGCAGGGAACCCTACCACTAGATAAGTAATGGCAATAACAATCCAGGATGTTAATCTTCAGAATATTAAGATTTGTGTTCTTTCCTGGATTTTTTTAATACAGTCTTTGATTCACTGGAACTCCTGCACAGGAGGAGAAGTGTTCCAGTGAATACCATTTACCCCATAAACATACCATATGGATTACAAAAGATAGAATGGATACAGTAAACATACTGGGCTAGTATCTGATTAAAAATTCTGACTCCTCACAAATGAACTGGGGCTCTTGCTATGAGGACAGTGTGAGTTGTTTGTGCAGTAAGGACAAGAACTCTTGAGATGAGACTCCTGATAATGACTCTGGTACAAAACTAAACAGGGTGTCATGGAGGGCAAACTATTTGATCTCAGAGGTCACAGACAGCTTTAAGTTCATGTTTGAAAGCGGTTTTAATTACTGCACCTGTCTCTGAGTCATCCTAGAATAGTTTGATTTTGAAACAATCACATTTTTGTATCCAAAGTTTGGTTGTTTTTCTTTTCCCCTGTTGCTTTGTGAGACAAACATGGGAAGCTGACTAAACAGAGGAAATGGGAAAACTGACTTTGTACAAAGTGGTGTAACATCTATTCAGTGAAGAAGCTAAAGCCCTATTAATGCTTCCCCTGGTCTTTCCAGTTGATGTAATTCCCAGCATTACTGGAACATTAGTTTTTGAGATTGCTTTACAATGATAATTTCATTTTTAGCAAGCATCTCATTTTTTAAAATGGCTGAAGTTCTTTACTTTCCAAAGGAAGAAAAGTAATTCTAGCATCTGTGTCATACAGCCACTCTGAAAGATCTTTGGGGGAAAAGATGCCCTCCTTTTAACAGCAACTTAATTTTCTGTTCCTGTTAAATTTGCTGCTACTATTTACAGAATTACAAAGGTTGGAAGGGTACTTAAAGATCAACAGGTTCTAACCTCCCTGC
>NW_009966044.1:0-966 GCF_000747805.2 Chaetura pelagica | reverse complement strand
TTTTTTTTTCTTGTAAATTAAAAATTATTCATTTTTCACTCTTTGTATCTACCTAGATAATTAGAATCTTGTGCAAATTACTAAGAACTCCAGTATGACCCTAAGCTATTCAAGCATTAATATTCCCTCTGACAGCTCTAGCTTCAGAGATAGAAAATACTAAATTGATTTCACTATGAATGACAGAAATTATATTCCCATGATGAATTCAAGAGAACTCTCTCCAAGAGACAGGGATTAGACAATTTGGATCTATTATTCTTAAAACAGTACACCAATCAAAATCCAATGCTGAGCACTCATAAAACAAATTGAGATAAACTTGATGAAGAAAAGTTCTCCATTTTGTGTGATCAGAAATGGCGTAAAGCACATGAAGTGCTCCTGTAGGGCCACTGCAAATAAAGCACATTGCAATAACCCAAACAGGAGAAGATAAACTTGACATTTCAGTAAGTTCCCATTGGAAAGAAGAACACTTTCTTAGAGCTGTACAAATTTCAAGTAATACTTCTGATGCTGATGTTCATAAACATTATGATCCAGGACTGTTTAAAGCTGGGCAATCCCACCCTATTAAGGGTCACAAGACAACAGTGGAACAGACATAGCCTGTAAATTGTTAGCTGCAAGAGCAGGGTGGTACAAAAAGATCTCCATAACAAACATGGGTAGCCACTGATTATTCTTAACCCTAATCTGACTTCAATCCTACTTAGACTGAACTCAAGTTTACTTTGGTATCTCATCTTGCACATAGCACTAGGAGTGCTGTCACAATGCATAGAGAAAAATGTTATCCAGATAAAACAAACATACAAAACTTGGTGAAAACCTCAACTTAGTTGCTGTACATGTCTGCTAAAGTAGGGAAGTGAAAGAACTGTCCACAGTAATTATAAAAAAAACCACCTGAACTACGTCTGCATAATCCTTTGATCTTAAAGGTCTTTTCCAACCAAAATG
>NW_009966043.1:0-966 GCF_000747805.2 Chaetura pelagica | reverse complement strand
ACAAAAAAATCCCAAACAAACAAAAAAAACCAATCAAGGAAAAAACATCATCTTGCTGCTGAACAAATTGATGTTTTTTTCCACTACTGGCGCACTGGGTTCTGGTCCCTGCATCTTTTAAAGGGTATGTTTTAATTGGAAAACATTGCGAGTAGGAGAGTGTGAATAATTAAAGGACAGAGGGTGCCAGTAGAGCTTGGCAGAGGTCAGCAGACTTGTGAGTGGCACAGGAAGGTTAAGAGACTGTTTACTGTCTCTTCTATTGTGGGAACAAAGCACCATGAAATGCAACAGCAGTTTCTGGATTTAAAGCAACTATCAGGGGCCAGTTCCTCAAGAAATGGGTTGGAGACCTGTAAAATTCCTTGCCAGAGGATGCGGCCCTTTCTGGGTGTGCATCAGGCAATCTTTGCACAGAAAAATTTGCATCTAGCCATCTTTATGAACAGTTAGTCTGACTAGCCAGATTACTGCAAATCCTGCCATTTGGCTTTTGTTGGATCAGGTCCTTTTTTTTTGCAGACCTCAGATTCCAGTTATGATTGGTTATCTGTTCCAGTTCTTTTTAGTACTCCAATCTTTGCTCGTATTTGATGCCTTCTGTTTTCACAGTGAGATGTCACACACACCACTTGTATTTTCAAGGCTGTCTGAGTTAGATATAAGTGTAGTGATAGCTTGAGAGCAGAGTCAGGAGGTCAGGACAGCTGGTTTCTGTTTGCAGTTTAATCACTGAGCTAGGACAGGTAAATTACTCTCTTATCTGCTCTTCAGTTTGCCTATTTGTAGATAGGTGTAAGAATAACACTCAGAATGGAAGAACAGAGGTATGCTACGTTCTCCAGTTTCTTCCTGTTGTCCTAAGATATAGAATCATAGAATCATAGGATCCTTTAGGTTGGAAAACACCTTTAGGATCATCAAGTCCACCACTTAAACATGTCCCTAAGCACCACATCTACATGT
>NW_009966042.1:0-966 GCF_000747805.2 Chaetura pelagica | reverse complement strand
GAGGTGGCTGGTTGTAGGAAGATGATAAATAAAATATGCAAAGATTATCAGTGCCTAAGTGTGATATTGGCCACTTCTCAGTCCTGTGCAATGGGGTGTTTCACAAGACTCCCAGGCCAGCTATAAATGAGGGCCAGTGAGCTGCCTCTTGCAGACAGCAGCACTGCCCTGGAGGGAGGCCGGTCAGCTCCCCCACCCGACATCCTGCCATCCAGGTGAGACCCACACCCTTTAGGTGAACCTTCCAATGGTTCCTCGGGCAGTGACCATGCAATGCAGATGAAAAGAGGTCTTGGTTTGGGGATGGGAGCTGCAACACGCGTGTGAGGATCTGATGTCTGTCTGTGCAGAAACTGGACGCATCCTTCAGGTGGTGAGAAGAGCTGGGAGAGCTGCAGGAGAAACCTGCCTTGCAAAGGGGGAGAGGGGAGAGAGCCACTGCCCCCAAGTCCCAAGAGGCAGAAGGGAGAGTGTTCTACAAATTAATCTGGGGCATAGGATCTTTATGTTGTGTCAGCATGATGATTATTTTCACTTCTTCATCAGGCTGGAGGTCATTACACGAGTGCTCAATGGATCGATAAATTAAAGTTCAGGCAGCCACAGCCTCCATAACTTACATTGTAAATGTGAGCAAATGCTGACATGTTTTAAATCACATGGTGAGACTTGTTTTTAAAACGATATTGAAGTGAGTTTTCTTTTTAGTGTTGATTATGTTCCTTATTTTCCCCCCAGTCCAGCATTTTGCATCTGATATTAGGTGGCTTCTCACAGGTATTGATGATTTTCTGTTTTCCTTTTCTACAGTAACTCAAAGAGCTGATGCTTTGAACTTTGTTGCCTGTAATTTTATGTCGAGAATAAGAATCTCTTGACTTCACTGGCAATTAATATTAACAGAAATAAGGTATTCCAGTGAGTCTGAAAGTTCAGCTCTGGTCTTAACAGAATAGATTCTTTTTT
>NW_009966041.1:0-965 GCF_000747805.2 Chaetura pelagica | reverse complement strand
ACCTTTCCTTAGAAGCCCCTGCCCTGTGATGTTCTGCAGTGCTGCTTTTTCTGAAAATACCTGCTTCCCTTGGGTAAACTTAATTGGTTTCATTCTGGAGCAGATGGAGGCTGAGGGAGTGAGGCAGCCACCCCTGATGCAGTGAAGTTCCCCCAGCACCAGCTCTGCTCCATCAGGGGTTGTTCCCTTTGGGTTTTTTTTCCTAGCCCTTTGCAGAGGAGGCTGGTGGGACTTCAGGAGTAGATCAGTCGTTCCCCAGAGCTGGGGCTGCTGCTCTGCCTCAGCTGCTTCATCTTTCAGCCAGTTTAGAGCTGCCAGGAGCTAAGTGGGCTCAATGGGAGAACGTGGTTGATGAAAGCACAGGAGGACTCCTGTGCTCAAAGGGCACCACAATATGATGTGGTAATTCATGATGCATGAGCCTGCCTGACTCTCCCCCCACACCACGACATCCTGAAAGCTTTTAAAAGCTCCTGTTTCTCTCATGCTGCAACCTCAGCAAAACACAAACCCCACATCCCCCTGCCCTGCCCCATCTCTCCTGCCTGCAGGGGGGGAGGTTGGTGTGTCCCCTTGGTTTTGTGGGGAGAAGGAAACTCGTGAACACCCAAGGGGAGATCAGTGATCATTGTGGCATCTCAGGGAAGAGAAGGGCTGTTTGTCAGGAGGTGGGTGAGTGGCTGAGTTGCCACTTCAGACTCCTGGCACGTGCATCCTGCTGCCTGTCACTGCTGGGGCTGTCACACCTGGGGAGCTTGTACCTGCCAAGGAACTGCAGAGCATCCAACTTAGCTTCAAAGAGATCTTCTGAAATAGCACCTGACATAAAGCACCCTCAGAAACGAGACATTCCTGCCATGTTGACTCTTCAGTAGAGACATCAGTCTCTGTTCTGCTTTGTACTCCAAGTGCATGAAGACACATGATGTGGTGACCTCTGTTTTGACACCTCCAGCAGCTCAGGA
>NW_009966040.1:0-965 GCF_000747805.2 Chaetura pelagica | reverse complement strand
ATGGATACCTTTTCACCAGACTAATTTAAAACTAATTTAAGACTGATTTAATAACCACTTTCTTTCTGTTCAGTATATTCCTCTGTCAGGATGCTCCTCTTTAAGGAATGGCAATTGCATCCCCTTCCTTGGTGGTGTGGCTTTTGTGAGGCCAGTTGCTGGTAGTGTCACACTCCTGACCTTTTGTCTGTTGTTGTCCCTACAATAGGAAGAAAAATGCAAGTGAAACCTCAAAACTTTTAAACAGCTTTTAAGTTTTGCTCACGCTACACATGTTGGTTGCCTGGATTTATTGCTTGAGTTTCTGACCTTTCAAAGATACCACTTTGCAATTGCAGATGGTGGGAGTTTGAAATCCCAGAATGAAGAGCTTCCCAGGCTCAAAGGCTGAGCATCTAATAGGCAACATGTATCAGGGTGATTTTTCAAAAAGGTTGAGTTAATAGGAGATAGACTTGCTCTTTGAATGTACTTAGGCATGGGAGGATCAAGTGTGAGCTCAAGTCTTGACTCTGTGACAGACTCCCCGTAGGATCTTGAACAGGCTGTGGTAAATGCTTGATGTTCGCTTTCCTTCCTGTATCTTAAGAAAAGTTAGGTAGAAAACAGTAAATACCTGGAACAGCTGATGATAATGTATTCATGGCTCTGAAGCTTTCTTCAACTTCAAAGACTTTTGTGCAAGTAGTGTCTTATCCTTGTGTCATCCCCAAGGTAAGCAGTGCTGCTGCTGTATTAGATATAGGTACTGAGGTTGCCTGTCCTATAGAGACTTTAGGTGGAAGGGTTTTTTTGGGTAGGTTTGGAATTTGCTGTTAAGTGTTTCAAAATCCAGGTCATTCAAATGCAGATGTATGTTGTTCCACAAGAACAGTTAAATACTGTGGCAGTTCAGATCCACATCACAGGTTTCACAGGTTGGTAATTATCCGAGACAGTTGCCTTTTTTTTTAAAAAAAAAAAAA
>NW_009966039.1:0-965 GCF_000747805.2 Chaetura pelagica | reverse complement strand
TAAATCCAGCTTTGCTCCCACCCACCCTGAGGTGAGTTTTCTTACACTTTCCCACTGTCGAGATGCTCCTGGCATGGCCTCTCCTTCAGGAGAGTAGGATGTCATCAGAAAGTGGCAACCAAATGACTTAGGACATGAGATTTGGTCATAGACCAAATAAAGCAAAGTGAAGACGCTAATTATGGTATTTGTCATTGTAACATGGGATTCAGTCACTTCCCCAATTTACAATTAGGGGAAAATAAGATAGGATATGGAAATAGTTTCTTTGGGAAAATGGGGACAGGTGAGCTTAAACTTAGAACTCTTCTGATGGTACCCGAGGAATCTCAAGGTTTTTTAAACAAAATCTTCATTTTAGTGCTTTCAGATAAGAATTAAATTGTATGTTTTATTAAAGTAATTTAATGACTAAAGTTGTAAATATCTTGCATTTGCTCCTTGCAGCTTTCATGCTTAGTACGTAGGTTGCACTTACTGACGTGTAGAAACAGGAGAGGGAAACACAGTATTTTAGTGATGTCAATTATTAAACGATGTATGAAGAAGGTATTTTTGGTTCTAACCTGTCAGGCTCTCATGTGGATATGTAAATGCACTATTTCACATTACTCACGCAGGAGGGATGTGCACGTACACTGATACATCCTGGGAAGAGAGCTCAGTAGGTAAGCAGGGCACCACAGCGATGTTTACCCTAAATTCCAGCAGAAGACTTGACTCCTACATCAGAAGTGTTTGTTGACATTGAGGAGTCTGACCTCAGACTGCAGCGGTGACAACTCTTCCCCAGGGCTTGTTTGTGTTTACTGCTTCCCTTGCCCTGCCTCTCTGGAGCAAAGAAATGCTCTCAGTGGTTTTTGGGGTTCCCTGAAGTGCCTGCTGCCTCTTTTGCAGCAGCCGGTGGCTGTCGAGCTGTCCCCTCTGCGTGTGGCAGACCCTGCAGGTCCCAGCTCAGCCATGGG
>NW_009966038.1:0-965 GCF_000747805.2 Chaetura pelagica | reverse complement strand
AAAAAAAAAAGCCAAACAACAACAACATAAGAAAAACACCACTGCCTTCAGACCCTGTAACAGACAGAAACAAGTTCCTAGCTACAAGCCTTGTCATTTTTCTTTCCAATTATACATGTCAGGTCACACTGCAGGCCAGCTGGTAGTTGCTCAGTTTAAAAGCAACTCCTCTGGGAAGGGGATTTCAGCCCTGACTGGAGCATCCCCACAGCACTGCCTGGGTGCCTGGGTCCAAGGTCACCAAAGGAAGGGGCTGAGCTACCTCCGAGCTGGCACCCAAGCTTCCAGGAGGTGGGATGTTCTCAGGGCCTTGATGCTGCACTTGACATGCACCAACCAGCAGAGCAGGGGAGACACTGCACACAGACAAAATGAGGTCTGTCCTGCAGTCAAAACACATAAGCCAACACTGAACTTCTACCTGCCACCCCTTTCCTAGCTGTTCACTATTGTATTTCATATCTACTCACATGTTAAGCTAAACACTGTATTCCATCTGTGCTTTGTCTTCACAATTGTCGTCCCAGTGATCGGTATCTGTATTTCAGGAGTGGAGAGGTTTTTCATCATTTTAATTGCTGTCTTAGGTCCTGCTCCTTAAAGGAACCTCACACAGGCCCAGGCTCCTAATTTTCTGACACAACAGACACTGATGTGGAAATACCAGAACAGAAAGTTGATTACTTGAGTCATGAATGTAGCCATCATTCTTCCTGAGAATGTGACATATAAGACAACTCTCTAGCTCAAAGCAAAGTGTGTCAAGCATGTTAAGGATAGTGGGCAGCATTTCAGGAAGTGCCTGTGGAAGGATGTTCAGGAGTGAGCATTAGAAAGGAGCCATAGCAGGACTCTGAGCTGCAGCACCAGCTTCTCACATGCAAGTTCTACTTCATGGTCAGGACACTGTGAAGGGGTCCAGCTTCAGCTGAATGCCAGCAGTGTGCCTAGGTGGCCAAGAAGGC
>NW_009966037.1:0-964 GCF_000747805.2 Chaetura pelagica | reverse complement strand
TGCTGTATCAGTGGTGAGCTTTTCATACTACACTACCTTGTAAAACATAATACTTGACTGATAAAATGTATAAGACAAAGGTTTAAGTAAATGCCCAGCATTCTGAAATATAGGTTATACTGAAATACATAAAATCTTTATAATATTGCATTTCCCTACTTATTCTTATCTGTTACTAATGTGGTTAGTGACTTTATTAAAATGTAAATACATTTCCTTTTTCTTAAACAGCAAAATTATTCTTTCAAATGTCCAGAATCTCAGCCTACTTCCCCCTCAGTCTGGATGTTCACACCTGACATCTGCAGGCTACCATTGCCTCACAGTGTATATGTGCTTCCTACAAACTACTATTACGTAGCTTGCTAAGCTTTGTTACAGTCCTTGATTTGGGCCTCTTGATCAAAACTGTCTAAAATACTTAGGCAAGAGAACTTAGGAAAGAAAACTGGTTCCTAGAAAATCCAAAACTTCATTCCTGAGGGAGCAGTAGTGCTACAATAGGTTGCCAACACACTACCTTGGACATTAGCTTGTACCAACAAGAGGGCAACTTCTGAGGCTGTAAGTGATACTGATGGAAGTTTCCCTCAAACACTGCTGATCTGAGCAAAGTCAAGGCATTTCACAGTGAAGGACAATGAAAATAAGAAAAACAGCTCTCTCTAATAAGACCCTTTCTCAAACTATCATCCTTGATTTCCCCTTCACTTCCTTCCAGTCTTGTCCAAAAGCACGTCATTAGTTGCTGCCATAACCCTCTCAAAACACACAGGTTCTTGTTCATGTAGTCTTTTACCTTCAAGCTACCTTTCAGAAATTACTGTATCAGAAACTCACCGGGTGCTCCCTACAATCCCCTGGTGCTTTCATTTTGCTTCCTTTGTTCATTTTCTTGATGCATTTTCCTACCACTTTGTAAATACTTTGTAAACAGCAGGTACTACAGCTAGAATGGCACATA
>NW_009966036.1:0-964 GCF_000747805.2 Chaetura pelagica | reverse complement strand
AACATGTTCATAACAAAGTTTCTTACTAAGTTCAGCTAGAACAGGCACTATTTTCATTAACTCATTGCAAGTTTAAAATATTTAAGAACCACATAAACATCTGTCTTTCACAAAATTTAACTAATTCAGCATAACAGCATTTGCGGCAATTTCAAAAGAAAAGTTACACAATATTATAAATACTTCTCTTACATCCAAGAGCCACAATTAGTTTCATTCAGTGATCCTTCAATTAACAGAAAGGCTACTTGCAAGGGACCTTGCAAATTATGGATTTATTATTGATGAGACACACAATTTTTGCACATCTATGATACTGTCACCTTTCTTGCTCTTCCCTTCAGAGAGGTAATGCCAGGCAATGTGTTTTCAGAATCCTTACTGATAGAAGAAATAGAAGTTAAACACACTTTCTCCCCATCATGTAATGGCAATCTTGCAAATGCATCTAGTTTTGAAAGACTAGCAAAAGGTGGATACAGCAATATGTACACAGTACTACTGTGGACTTCTTTACCATATCTCCCATTATGAAAGACAGGGAAGTTCTTCTCATTGTATAAGCCATATACTTTCAAAACTGAACTACCTAACACATAAATCTTCACGTTTTAGTGTTCATGATTTTATGACAGTCACTTTTCAACCATATAATTTCCTACAAATGCTGTGCTCCTGCTTTTGTTCACATGTAAACACAATTTCCTAAGCCTGCATCTATTAATTGCTTTCATATACAAAAAAGAAGCAGATATATAACTAAGGAGTTAGGGTCTGGGACTGATTTTGTTCTCATGTATCAGAAACTTTGATGCGGAAAGGAAAAACACAGACACTCAGGAGTGATCATGCAGAAAGGGTGAACCCACTCTACAAAACAGCATATACTTTCCCAGAATAAAGATCAGCAATAACTTTGAAAGTGAGGACAGGCTGCAAGAGAACAGTAAAAGAACACCATAAC
>NW_009966035.1:0-964 GCF_000747805.2 Chaetura pelagica | reverse complement strand
TTTTTTTGGTTTAAATATCTAGAGGTACTATAGGTTTTTGTAGATGAACTTGAAGTCAGTTTTGCTAATTAATCAAATGCTTTGCTAATTGGCCTACTAGTCAGTCTGTCTGAGAGCAAGTCAAGACCAATATAAAGCTTCTTGTTGCACAGCATGTACATAGCTGAGGAGCTGCTAGGTACATTAAGTCTTGTCACCTTAACACAGTTTTGTTGTAAGAGAAGCTGCTTCTTCAAAAGAAGGTTCAGACTGAACCTTGACACTTAATCTAAATACTGAAGTTATTGAGATTTACTTGGATGTAATTTTGAATGATTATTGGTTGATTAAAGTAGCTCTCTGTGTCAGTTTCAATCATGAATTTGCCATATGTGTCAGAGTCAGAGTTTATCATGCTGATGGATATTGGTCCTCAATTGAGTGTTTTTCACATAAATGGGAAAGAACAGTTTGATAATCCCCTTTTACAAGCTGTAACAAAATCCCTCAGGGTAGCTTTGCAAACATATCAATCCACTGCAATAGCACTAAGCAGCTAAAAGGTAAATACCCTTTTCACCTTCTGTTTTATAAGCCATACTCTCATGTGTGTCAAATCTGTTGTGTGAGATGGAAGCTCATTTAAATATAAATAAGCATTCTCTGATAATGAAATTTTAAATGTGTCAGAAATGGAGTATGACTGAGTTAGATATTCCTGCTATTGATTATAAACAGAAGAGCTGATTATAGAAAATAGTAAGTTATTTTGAATTTGCTGTACTCAAATCAGTAGTTAATTTCATTTTTAAACCTATAATCACAGCAATAATGAGCTCCTGTGTTGTGCTCCAAGTATAACATGCTTGGATTTGTAGCAAAAGACAGGTCTGATTATTGCTCTCTGCCAGCTTTGCCTCTTCTTGCTGTAAGCTCATTTCACTAGCTTTTCTATATCTTTTCATAGAATCATAGAATCATAGAA
>NW_009966034.1:0-964 GCF_000747805.2 Chaetura pelagica | reverse complement strand
TTTTTTTTTTGGGCAACAGTTAACACAGAATGTGACATCTGACAAATGTCCTGGAGTTGTTACTTAACCCTTGCATAGTGACATTCAAATTCAGTTCATATATTGAGGAACAATATGGATTTGTTCAAAAGAGCTCAGTGTCCCTCATTGCCTGGGTAAATCCATAAATCTGGTATCTAAAAATGGATGTATAGTGACTTTGCTTTATAGAGCATCTGGCCCGATACTACCTGAAGAGATTTGGTAAAAACCTAGAACCTGCCTTAATGACTGTATGAATTAATTCTTAACTATCAGCATCACTTTGCTTTCATCCTAATGCTCGTGTTGCTTTGTATGATGATCTGTCTACCTAGAAATTAGAGCTGAAGGATTTTCTTGACAGTGTCATTCCTCTTTCAGCTGGAGAAGTTTGGCAAAGCAGTGAATTATGCTGATGCTGCCCTTTCCTTCATCGAGTGTGGGAATGCTATGGAGCGAGATCCATTAGAAGCTAAATCTCCATACACCATGTACTCAGAGACTGTGGAACTCATCAGGTTAATGTCCTTTCTGTGATCATTTTCATAATCTCATTTCAGTCATAATTAGAACCTGCTATGTTTTAAAAAATACCATTTCAACGTATTAATGATTTGTCCAAGGCATCTTCATCTCAGAAGTCATCATAATTAGTTCTTGCCATTTTATTAATGTCATGGAAAATTTATAATTGATGGACACTGCTTTTATAAATTATCCCCTTTAGAGGTTATAATGCGAGGTTATAATTTGCAATATTCATAAAATTAAAATTGAAATGTAGTGGGTGGAAGTAAAGTATAGTAATTTCACTGTTTGGCAATGACACTTGTCTTTTAAAAGGTGTAGTTTTATAATTCAAAACATTAAAGTGAGTCTATCAGGATTTCTATTACAAACCTTGTTTTTAGAGGTTTATAACTTGGCTGTTGAAAAAAAAAAA
>NW_009966033.1:0-964 GCF_000747805.2 Chaetura pelagica | reverse complement strand
AAATTAGGAATCCACAAGGTCCTGAATGTTGCCACATAGCCCACCCCCTCCATACCATTAACAAAAGTAACAGGATTTAAGACTGCCTACTGGGATGGAGGTGGAAGTAGCTGTGAAAGTGGAATTGTTAGATTATCCAGAGCCAATTTTTTTCTCTCCCTGATGCAGAACAGGCTTCAAGCCACCTATCTCCCATAGAACCAGCTCCTGGTGTCCACGCTGTGGACAGGAATGTGCAGTTCTGAAGGTCACTGCTCAAAACCCTGACTCAAAACTTGTCGCTTCCCCAGTCATGCTGGCTGCAATTTGTAAGACTACACTCAATGTTTTCTTCTGAAATAATTTCTCTGTCAGCTCCTGCCTGTGCTGCATGGTTGGACCTCATTCCTGGTCCCATATTTGTACAGAACTTTGCTCAAAAGGAATGGTCCTGCGGCCACCTAGAAAGAAATAATTGCTACAAATCTTTCTCCTTACTGTATGAATAATTTCTGTACCTACCAGATCTCCCTTAGTACAGCACAGCTCATTGTAAGTAGTCAAATGCTAATAGCACAATAGCTTTGTAACAGAGAATGAGCTACATTGATAATGAGTGTCAGACCAGAAAAAGAAGTGAGAATCTGGCATGAAGAGAAAAGAATGTCATTTACAATCTTGATGTGATCTAAGAAAGTGGCTGAGTCTTCATCAGCAGAGGACAGTTCCCCCCACTTTAACATACCTACAATACACAGCTAAAAGATTTTATGGAGACCTTCAAGACTGTTAATTTGTCCAATTTAGTTGGAGTCTATCTAATTGTCATGAATATTTTGATACTCTCCATGAAAAATACTTTTCTTAGCACGGGAGAATCTAATTAAACTGGGACATTTTAACCTTATTTCATTTTGGATGGAATAATGCTGAGCTCACTAATTTGCAAAACTAATGAGAACAGTCTGACTTAGAGCTTTTTTTT
>NW_009966032.1:0-964 GCF_000747805.2 Chaetura pelagica | reverse complement strand
AATTTCCAATAAAATAAAAATGAGAACATACCAGTTCTAAGACATGGCATTTTCAACTTGCCTGAAAGCAGGAAGTGTCAAAAGTGTTACAAGAAAACCTGTTCATGAAACATTTGATTTATAGATATGAAGAGGTTGGGCTGTGTTGAGATAATAATTTCATTTTCTGGAAGGTCATCAAAACAAAACTTTCAAACATTCTAAGGTTCACCCAGTGCTGGAGGGTTGAGTGTTTGCCATTTCTACCATATGCACTATATCAGAGTTATTCATCGGCTGTCTTTTTGATATATAGAACTCATATGATACAGGGAGTTTTAGTCTTCAGTGAAGTCCATACTCATTCGTTTCATTTTACAGTACTAAATGTTCTTCAAGTATTAGAGCTAATTGCAAAGAAAAAAATAACTTAAAAGTGTCACTTAAAAGAAGTTCTAGTTCTCAATTTCACTGAAAAATCCAAACTCCATTATCAGAATCTGGTTGCCATTGTGTAAGCATCCAAGGTTGGATTATGAAATAAAGTATTTCTATCAAATAAAACTTGTCTTCTGTTCACCAGTAACTCAGAGCATGCATTACTTGCCATAGTTTATGCTAATGCTGCAGAGTGAGAGCAATCCTACCTGCATAAAAAAAACATTATAAAACTGCCTGTCTATGATGGATTTATTCATGGATAACTCTATATGATTGCATTTAGAATTAAGCTGTTTTTATTCCAAACTGCAAAGTGTATTACATCAAAGTAGGCCTGATGGAGAGTTCACGTTCTGGTTGTTTACATAAACACTGGGAATTCATTTCTATGTGAATCCCATGGCTAACTTACAAACTCATTATTTCATTGTTTGCATTGTGCTTTTTAGGGAGTATTTTCCTTCACAAAATAAATACTTTGCTTCATTTGGATTTGATAAAATGCTTCATTAATATCATAGAATCATAGAATCATTTAGGTTGG
>NW_009966031.1:0-964 GCF_000747805.2 Chaetura pelagica | reverse complement strand
AAAAAAAAAAAAAGCCTGATCAAAATCACAAAAAATGAGACTAAAATCTTCCCCTTAAAATACCTTCCTTGTCCTAACATCTCTGTCTCCTACTTCCATACACTTTTACTTCTATCCAACAAAAACATGGCCTTTTGAGGGTGGACCACTGTATCTTTGACCTCCATTTCAAGATCTTTCAGTAACACTAAGCATCTATCTTACCTACCTTTTCTCAGAGTCACTGTCATCCTACTAGTGTGTCAAATTACTGAACATGTACCAAAAATTTTAATAAACAAAGTAGGTACAAGACGGATCACAAAAGCAATTAACAGTTACTTCTGCCAGAAAAGGGTGGTGAGCAATACCTACCCTACTTGGAAGTTGTTGATGAATTTGAAAAGTACATCAACTTTCTTTATGAAATAAAGTAAAGGTCACACGCCAGAAAACATGATTCCAGATGTCCTTTCTCACCTTTACTGTTTGCTGTTTTGCTGCAAGAGTGATTACTCACATAAAATTCTCCTCCATAAACATATGTTACATCATATCCAAGCATATGTTTAAGTTGCTTATAATGTTGAAGTACACTAGATAGTTTCATAATCAAAGCTCTAGTATGCTCATTATAAATGGAACATTTAAGATTTTTAATTTAGAGACACATTCGGGGAAAGGAAGAAGACAAATAACATGGCTAACCAGCACTAACCTATGATATAAATTAGGAAAAATGAGTTAATTGTGAATGGTGGGAAAAGCAGCAAAACCAAACTTTCTACTTTAATTCTGAATCAGTGTGGAGAGCAGCCCATCTTCTCCCACCACATTTCCCATTAACCAATCCTTTCCTGATTTCTCTCGTCACAAGAAAACACCATCAATATTAGCAATACACATACAATAACCAGAACAAATTTCTGTGGACAAGATATCTCTTCATGTTACTTTTAATGCATGCAAAAGAAAGAGAAAGAGA
>NW_009966030.1:0-963 GCF_000747805.2 Chaetura pelagica | reverse complement strand
AAAAAAAAGTTAAGTCAAAACAATCAAGTGCCTGTGGGAGGCAGTTTTTCTTCAGTTTAGTAAAGCTTGAACACAACGCCAGGCCTTTGCTAACTGCTGAATGTTGAGGTGCTGGTTTGCAGACACTGGCTTTTTGCAATTCCCATTCTCCTTTAGCCCTTCTGCAGCAGCTTCAAAAGAGGACATACTCAAGGGAATGTTTGAAAGACACGAAGATCCACGGATGACCCAGCATGTTGTGGGGCCCGAGGCATGGATGAGAATGGGACTGGAGCAACACTGAGGACTGGGATCAGGGAGTGCATGGCTCAGGGAGCCAGTGCAGGTAGTCCCTGTGGCTGATGTGTGCAGTGTTGCTGTCTCTGCACAAGCAGGACTCGTGGTCATACAAAGGGAGACCAGAGATTTGACTTCTGCTCTTCCCAGAGCTGTCTAACTGGGGTCTCATCAGTGCTGCTGCCTCCTCCTGGCAGCTCCCATGGGTTCTTGGCAATTAACTGCTTCTCTTAAGAGGGGTAAGCCCTAATTTGAAGCCATCCAATTTACTTTACTGAGGATTAAAAATGTTTGAATCCATGCACCTCCTTACTGTGGATGGACTCTTAGTTAACAGAAGGAGCTGGTTTCTCCAATTATTGCTTTGCCTAATCCCTAATAGAAGTAAGCAGTTCAGCAAACTAATGGAGGCCTTCAGCAGAGATCTTTAACAGTAGCACCTTTGGACACTCACTGATGGGAATGACTCAGGTGAACACTAACCTACTGGGCACTAACCCTTGCAACCACTGCCACTGCAATCATTTTTATCCAGCATATCATACATGGAAGCACGTGCCTTTCCATTGCCAATCACCGTGTGGTAGCAGTCTAAGTGGTGAAACACTTCCATTCTGATCAGACTGACAAGGCTGTACTTATCTGTGGTGAATCACAGAATCATAGAATGGATAGGGTTGGAAGGGA
>NW_009966029.1:0-964 GCF_000747805.2 Chaetura pelagica | reverse complement strand
AAGGACACTGTTGGGGTGTCTTTATGCAGCTCTGCATTATTTTTTTTGGCCCTCTATCAAGATAACATAATCGTGTTTGCTTTGGTGTCTGTGTGTGAATTAAATTGCTTTGTAATTTTGGATAAAAAAAATCCAGTTGATGTATCTTACCCTTTGGGGGTTTTTTTGGTTCTGCTTTCTTAACAGAAAGCTAGACATTAATATCCTGTGAAACAAATAGTGTTTGGGTTGGTGTTGGGTATTTTGTGACTTTGGGGGATATTTATCTGGAGTTATTTATAAAAATGGTGCTATTATAAAAGTTGTCCATTTGCTCAGGGACCAGGTCTCCCTGAGCAAAAGAACCACACTCTTTTATTACTATTTTTATGACATAAGGTAAACAGAAGTGCTTTTTAATCTCAAATTTGATGTAAGCAAATCAAGCCTGAGCTGCTTTGCAGCCGGTGTGTTCAGACTTGATTTGCACACAGTTCCTTGAGGTTTGTGGTGTTTAAAGGACTGATTCATCCAGATGACAGACTGATGGGCATCCCTTCTGAAACCCTACCTGCTGATGAAAAGCTATCATTTTCCAACATTGGCATATGCTTTTCTTTGAATACTAAGGAGGCTGGATTTAGTCTGTGCCTTTTCTGGGTTTTATGACTCCTTTATTGGGTTGTGTACAAGAAGGCACGTGCCGAAGTTAAACAAAGAAGCAGCTGCAAAATAATCCACTTTGATTTCAGATTTCCGATGCATTTTGAGAGCCACTTTCATCTGTGCATCCTCCATCATGCTTTTTTGAGATGTGACATTTCCCTGAGTATTTTGCTGGTTTATATATTTCTAACTCCCAACTGGAAATCAGCTCTGACTGTCCAAATGCCTCTACTTAGTATAATGTCCTGCATTTAATATAAACATGATGGAAGGCTATTAGGAAATGGTTATCATAGAATCATGGACTGGTTTGGGTTGG
>NW_009966028.1:0-963 GCF_000747805.2 Chaetura pelagica | reverse complement strand
TGTGGTTGGTGTTGAGCAGTGTTTAAGCTAAGTCAAAGACTTAGCTTCTCACACTGCCCAACCAAGGAGGAGGCTGGGGGTGCACAAGAAACTGGAAGGGGTCACAGCTGGAACAGCTGACCCAAAGAGGCCAAAGAGATATTCCATGTCGTATGATGTCATGCTGTACAATAAGACTGGGGGAAGCTGGCTGGGGCTGTGGAGCAGCTTCCTGGGGACTGACCGGGCATTGGCCAGCAGGTGATGAGCAATTGCATTTTGCATCTCTTGTTTTGTATATTCTTTTATCATTATTATCCCTTTAATTTCTGCCCTATTAAACTGTCTTTACCCAATCTGCAAGTTTTATCTTTTTTTTCCTTCCAATTCCCTCCCCCATCCCACTGAGGGGGGAAAGTGAGTGAACAGCTATGAGTGTAGCTGCCTGCTGGTTAAACCCAACAGGTCTTTTTAGTGCCCAACAGGAGTCTCAATTTATTGAGATAATGACAGATCTGAACAGAGCATATTAAAACAAAAAATCTGAACAGAGCATGTTAAAACAAATGTATGATAAGCATTCATTATTTTAGTTAAATAATTACTGGTCACAACGTTGATGTATTTGCTCTCAGAGTTGTGATTCCCGTTGTCAGAGTTGTGTTGTGTATGTTCCCTGCTGTGCTGTTTATCACCTTTGGGGGCTGGACTACAGTTATAATTTTGCTGTACTGAGTAACACTGGTTTACGATATGACAAAATTACAGGTCAAGAAACTAATCTAGTATTTCTGTTCAACATTGCTTTTATTTCCTTACTTTGGAAACATTCTTTACCTTTTTTCCTCTAAGAGCAAATTCCTGGGAAGACAAGAGGATATAGTTTCCCTCTTTAAAGTATTTGATAACCTTGGGATGTCCAAACAAACATGTTTCTGTTGCTGTGTCTCCTGAATGTGTTTCAGGTCTTGTTTAAGGCTAAAC
>NW_009966027.1:0-963 GCF_000747805.2 Chaetura pelagica | reverse complement strand
GTTCTAACTTTCAGCAGAAACAAAGGAAAGAATTTTAGAAGTATCTCATCAGTCTGACTACTTAGGCCACACATTTATGTGACATTTTGCATTTATGATAGTTGATAAAATGGGCATAGCCACTTCTGTCTTCCTTATTCAGAGGACAACTTACTCAAGCTTAACAAGTACTAACTAGGGACATGCATTTCATTGAGAAGGAGATAAATAAAGCTTTAGCAGACTTCCTACATTCCTCAAATTCAAATAGCTCTGTGCTTAGGTAAACTGAGCTGAGTTTTTTGGCCTTAGCTTGTACCTGGGATACTGGAAAACAAGTGGAAATGTCAGGTTTATTTGGCCTGTTTGCTTTGCATTGCTGCTACAGCAATTCTAGAGTATATCACTCCTAGACAGTAATATCATTGGGAAACTAATGGCATCTCAGCAAAATAAAATGGATCTGGTAAGGGAATCAAAACTATCACTGGGTCTTTTCCTTCAAGTTCCTGTAGTGAATTGAATAAAAAAATTGACTAATGTGAAATACCAAAGATTTTACACCAATATATAAAGCTCACAGTTTCAGTAATTGTACTGAGATGATCTTTCCTTTTATACAAAATGTATTTCTTTGGAGAAAACACATTTCAATAGAATGAAGTACACTTTTAAGCCACTCACTGGGATATTTCAAGTAATTCTATCTGCAAGATTCTTGAAGTTTTTGTTTAAATCTTGTAGTGAACTGAAGTACATCATGATGTGAAACAGCACTGGGTTGCAGCTTGTACAATAAACCAGACCAAACATTTGCTCAAAACACTTGTTCTGGATGTGAAATTTCTTTATTTAAAACTTATGATGCATGACTTTGCCTGTATTCAACATAACAAGAAAAAAAACATATGGATGTCTTCTAGTGGAGCCCAAGATACCTGTGGTATGCTTTTTAGATGGTGACAGAAGTGTGCAGACTTTTTT
>NW_009966026.1:0-963 GCF_000747805.2 Chaetura pelagica | reverse complement strand
ACCCTCCCTTCAGATATTTATATACATTGATTATTTCCCCCCTGAGACTTCTCTTCTCTAGGCTACTAAGTCCCAGATCAAGATGACACCTCCCTTTCACAGTGGGCTGGATGAACACTTCTGTCAGTAGATCTTCAAGACCAGAGCTGTAGTCTGCCTGTGATCAGCTGACTGTTGTGATTTCATCTTTAATATTATCAGCTTTATTAGCTTTTCACAAGGAATATAAAGAAATTTAAATTCATATGAAATAGTCACTATATATAGTTTTGATCCAAGATGGGAATTTTCCGTCACCTTTTAACAAAATGAGCCAATGTCTCTGCAATATTGTGTACTAAGTAGTACTTTCATATTCAAGTTGCTAAAATCAGTAAGTGGAATGTAATATCATCCTACATGTGTTAGAAACAAATTGAGATCTGTTAAGACCTTCATATTTAACACTAGAGATATAAAGGTAGTGGCTTTGAGCAGTTGATATGGTTTTGGTTTTTTTTTCTTTCCTTTAGTTCTTGTAAGTAGGAAAAAAAAACAAAACCTAAACACAAAACCCAACGAACAAATACATTCCAGAAAAGAAAGCAAACATTAAAGGCAAACCAGACATTTTGAATTACTGGTTCTGCTAAAGAGATAAAGGATGTAATACTTCCTTTTTACTCATCTTTGGGGACATAAGGAATGTAAGAGCATTAGTCTTTGTGATGACATTTGAATACACACCTTACCTTCCAGAACTAGGGGATGTCTGTAGACAAAGACAGGGCATTTTCACCAGAAATACTGGTATGCTTCTATACTCATAGAGACTTCAGGTATGAAGTGGAAGCATCAGGTTCTGAAAAAATGAGAACAAATATTGTACCTTACCATGTTTTTCTCTCTTTCCCACTACTGACACCTACTCTAGTTCTCAGCATCATAAAATCCTAGAATGGTTTGGGTTGGAGGGACCTTAAA
>NW_009966025.1:0-963 GCF_000747805.2 Chaetura pelagica | reverse complement strand
TTTTTCTTCCACTGCATCTAAAACTTTGGAATCCTTATCTTGCACAATTCTATAGGCTGAAAATAACTATTTCTGGACAGCCAAGATGTGTCTCAGTTCAGGGCTGCAAGTAAAAGTGTCCAAACCCTGAAGGGGAGACCTACTATTTTATTCAACATGTGTTGCTGTTACTGTTATAGTATCCATCATCTGCTACAGCATTTTAGCTGCTCCTAGCGTTTCTTCCTCACAAGAAAGGAAATCATGGCAAAACCTGACACATCAGATACTAGGGATATTTTTAGGAGCTCAGTGAAGTCTCCATCTTCAAGGCTCTTCACCATGTTAAAATTACCTACATCCAGATCAGTGTATCACTGCCCCAACCCTAGTTCCACTTGGCAACAGGACATAGCATTTGGGAGGGGGTGAAGAGCAGACTGGTGCCCTCATCCTTCACTGTCCTGGTCTTTCTGGCATGCTGACAGGAGGCAGTCAGAAAGGCCTTCTCCTCTTTCTGGATAACCAGCTGCTGGGGTTGGTGAGATGTCTATATTGATAACACTGGGGACAATGTCAAAGCAGCCAGACACAATATCCTCACATTGTCCCAGCACCCCTGTGGGGCACACAGGTGTCACTGCTTTGCTCATGGTAATCAAGACAAAAGGTAAGGTCAGAATCCTGCAGCTCAGATACTGTTTAGACCTGTCTTGTTGCAAATGATTGTAAAAAGGAATCTGAAATAATTACTTTTGCTGTACTAATTTTTTTGAACTCTCTCTGGCAGCCAAAATAAGTGATTTCCAAAGACTTAAAATGGATAAGAATTCTGTTTCCTTGCTCTTATTTATTCCCCCCTAGTTCACCTCTCCAGCAAAGACAGGAAAAGGACAAGTTTGGTTTTGGTATGGGTAATTCTCCCTACATTTAGCACTCCCAGCTCAACAGTTTGATTCAGCATCACCAGCCAGCAGTGATTAT
>NW_009966024.1:0-962 GCF_000747805.2 Chaetura pelagica | reverse complement strand
AAAAAAACTGGCCCCCAGAGGAATGTCATCTAAGAATGTTGTGACCATGGCTTGCCTGTGATGTGACATGAGAGGTCTCTGCCCTCTGCCAAAGCCAGTGGGGGGAGAACAAATGCAGTGATGCTGCAGAAATTTCTAGGCACCACCGACACCCCTTAAAACCTAGCTAGCATCTTCTAACAGATGGTGTTGGAGGACACAGCGCAATATGTGTACTCATACTCCAGACCAACCCCATGTTCTCAGTTTTGCTCTTGAGTGAGAACTGGGTTAGTTCTGCATGCATTTGTTGCATGTACTTGTTCCCACAAGTAAATAAAACAGAATTATGAGGTGATAACCTTTATATTGTGGATATAGTTTTGAGGAACCTTCTGGGAAGAGACCATTTCACAGCATCTGCTGTGTTTTTTATATCACCATGGTCCTGCCCTCCTCAGAGTCCCTTTTCTCTGCCATGTTTTTCCCCCTGTCCTCTTCATGCTGATACCAGCACTCATCAACCTGCAGCGAGCCATTTCAGATCATTAATCAAGAAGAAAACAGTTCATCATTCTTTGTAGCTAGATTTACAGTGCTTAGAGATGGAACAATAGCTGGAATGAGCTTCAGAGCTTAAGAACTATACTCAGAGTTTTGTTTCAACCATAGCAGAAATCTAACTTTGTAGATCTGCAGAGATCAATCCACTGCTCTATCTGATTCTAGCTGTTAATAGACTAAATTCCACAGTCCTTTCAGAAACAGAGAGTTGTTTTGAATACACATTCCCTTCATGACCAAACCCCCTCTAATTCAACACTCAATATTGCATCTCAACTGCAAACTTCATCGCTGATATTTGACTTTCTTTCAGACCATGGATAAAATCATTAAGCATCAGTCATGATCTGATATTCGGATACGTGGCAGTTTTTTACGATCTCGCCAGGACAAAGCAAAGATCACACAATATTGGGTGC
>NW_009966023.1:0-962 GCF_000747805.2 Chaetura pelagica | reverse complement strand
ATTCACAGAACCAAATCCTGAAGTAAGCTCGGGCGGAGTACAGGTCTCATTCTGGTCTCTTTCATCCTTGCTTTTCAACATATTTTAAAATAATGCAACAATTTTGCTTAAGATCTTTAAACATATGTCCAATTTTTAATGCTGGCTTTAAGTGGAATTAAGTGAAATTTGGCCTAATGCATAATAGTAGTATGTAGCTCTTAGGAGTTCTCTACTTTGCACTATTTCCCTGCTTCTTTCCTGAATCTCCCTGGACAAATCTTACCAGTGTTTTCAAAACTGACTGAGTCAAGGTCAGTGACAAAATTAAATGTAGGTAATGCTTATCTTGGCAGATGCAGCCGTATCACAGCAAATCATCACATCTACTCTGAGCATCACCCTGTCATTGTACAAAATGTTAGCATGATGACTGGAAGAAGCAGTCTGAAACAGAACAACCTACATTTTCCTCACTTCCTCCAATTCTATTTTGTCTCTATCTTCTAATCAATTTTGTTTTTTACTCAACAGTGATATAGGCTATTATTTCTATCAGTATATCTCAGCTTTGAAAAGTCAAACCTACTTGAATAGCAACTGCAGAGGCATTAAACAGTCACAGATGAGAGCCTACACTTGTATTCCATGCCTGCTCTGCAATGCATTTTAGAAGATACAAGCAATTAGTAAAAAGGCTGGAAGTACATACAAGCAGGTCATTAATTATACAGTTCCGATACTCTTACAATTAACACATTCTTTCTGAACTACTCCCTCTGACTTTATTAGGACTTACTCTTAGCAAGCTATCATTGCAGAATTCAGAGTTTACAATGCAGAATGCTACCTTAACACATGTACAATGAAAATATTAAAACACAGAATCACAGCATGTTAGGGGTTGGAGAGGACCTCTGAAGATCTTCGAGTCCAAGCACCTTGGCCAGAGCAGGAGCAAAAACTAGGGCAGATCACTCAGA
>NW_009966022.1:0-963 GCF_000747805.2 Chaetura pelagica | reverse complement strand
CCCGGGCTGTGCTGGGCTCCAGCCAGGACCCTGCAGCCAAAAGGGGCTCTCCCAGTCCCCCTGCCCAGCCCTGCTTCACCCGGGACCAGCCCCAGGGGGAAAAAGCACTGATTGTGCCCATCAGGAGGAAAATCACTGGAAATATGTTTGGTGAGTGGTCCAATCCTGCCAGCAAGCAGGGCCTGGTCCTGCCAGGTTAACTGTGCAGTTAACACCCCATGGTGCTGCCAGTGGATAATTCCTGGGGGCAACACTCTGGCACTGGGATGCCAGCCCAGGAGATAGGGTCTGGGAGGGAGGCCAGGACATCCAGGTCCCAGCCCTGAAGATAGGGTGCTGGGCTGGCAGCCAGGACTCCTGCCTTCTCCTTCCCTTTGCTTCCAGTTGTTTCTCCTCCATCCTGCTGCTGGCAGTAGGGCAGAGCCCCGTGCTCAGGCCCAGCCCTGTCAATATCATCTCAAAAAGCCCCACAGGTTGTAAAAAGGAAACACTTCATATTTGTAACCTCGAGCAAGCACCAGCTCGGCTTCCCCCCCCACCTCTGCAGCCTTGGCTGCTGCTGGTTTGCAGCATCAAGTGCTAAATATTTATTTAACTTCCTGCAGTATTAGAACTAATCACCAGTATTTTCCATCAAAGCTTCATTTTCATCTTAACGTGATTCCATCTGTGCACGTCCAGCCATGTCCTGCTGGCTGGAAAAGCAGCTCCCAGGCTGCCGCCTGCACCTGCTTTTGGCAGAGCCAGGGGGATCTGTCTCAGCCCCATCTTGGAGCACAGACTGGGAAACCTGTATCCCAAGCCAGCTTCTCCATGGGCTTCACCTGGGATCCTCATTCCTGAAGTAGGGACCCCATGAGCGATGCCACTGCTTGGTGCTGGAGCTCTGAGCCATCACCAAGGGTCCAGTTCCCAAATAATCATGCAATTCCAGACTGGTTGGGGATGGAAAGGGCCTTAAAG
>NW_009966021.1:0-962 GCF_000747805.2 Chaetura pelagica | reverse complement strand
CTTTGATTCTATGATTCTATTATAACCAGTGCTGTCTGATGGTTATTTGCTGTTGCTAAGGGTGGCAATGAAAGTATATCTTTGACATCTCTTCCTCTCCTTACGGTACTAATGCCATTGCTACATATTATTATGAGCATGTTTAGCACTGCTGCAAGTCATAAGACCATTTCGACAGTGGAAAATACTGAGATTTTGGGATGTGTCATCTGTAGTAGAACAGAGTGTGGAAAGGGACAAGGATAGGGAGCAGAGACTCTTGGCAGAATACTCTGAAGGTGATAATGCAAAGAACAAAACTATTGAAAATAAGAAATATATGTAGGGTGTTGGCTGGAAGAAGGCAGACCCCAGAATCCTCATTATCAAGCTCATCCTACCCTGAAAGCCTCTTTCCTTATCCAAAGGATGGAGAGCCAAACTATTATCCCACGTATGCTCTTCGCAGAAGTACCTATAAAAACAGTGGGCATCCACAGGAAGTACAAGTCATGTTATTGCTATTCTGCTTATACCTGCATGCAGTCTGTTTCCTAGGACTCAAAAACTATAGTGAGCTTCTGCTGCTGGAAAGGGATATTGCATGAACATGCCACTGGTGGAATAGCTCTCTGTGCTCTCCCTATAAAGTTTTGGTGTATCACTTGGTAAGAGGATAACCAGTCCTGTTCAGCCATTAATCCGTTCCAGACATAGCAAGATATTGGACAAGTCAGTAAGAAGTGTAGGAGTGGAGTGATAAAACTCATAATAAACCCCTAAAAAAGTCACAGTTATATCAAGAATTACAATTTAGAGGAACAACTAAGAGACCTAAGCAACTACATGTAAAAGGAAGTAAAATAGCAGACTTTGCACTTAGATACGTAAAAATGTGGATGGAAGTTGAGATGCCCCTGCTTATTGTAGGGGGACTACAAGACCTTTATAGGTGCCTTCCAACCCAATACATTCTATGATTC
>NW_009966020.1:0-955 GCF_000747805.2 Chaetura pelagica | reverse complement strand
AAAAAAAAAAAAAAAGACGTTAAAGATGCTACTCAGACATGAGGTTGTAGGTTGCTATTCCAATGCTCAAGGAAAAAGGAAACAAAACACAAATGAAAAATTGTATTTGTATCTGAATAGTGTAGAATAAAATAATAAATTGCATCAGATATTGTACAGGTTACTGTCCCTTTCTATTAGCAGTATTTGTAGGCAGACCCAACGTTACAGAATGCTTCATTCTGCAGTTTTCCTTTAGGTGTCACACAAATTAACAAAAAAAATATTTCACTTTCCTAAGGAACAAGCTGTCTTTGTCACTTTGTCTTGACTTTATCTGTGTGCATTAGCCTCTGCCTGAAGAGTTCTTGAAGGCTCCTCAACATCAGAAACAGAAACTTCTCTCTTTAAATCATAGTAACAGCAGTGCCCAACTTAGCTGGCAAAGCAGGAGGAAAACTGTCTTACCTGCAATGCTTCTGAGGTCTACACTATCAAATTCTGGATGCATGAAAATAGAAGCACTCTTCCACTCTCCCAATCCCAACTGAAGGCCAGAGGGAAGCACCTAAACTACAGAATTTTTTCATTGACTATTTTTTCTTTTTTAAATAATAATTATCCATTTGTTAAAACTATGTATGGAAATGGGAAGAAGCAATTACATGTTTTTGAGAGTGTGATATGTAACAACTTCAGAAGTTTTTCTTGTATACCAAGTTCTCACATGTCTTTGTAATGGTGCAAATAGAAAAAACATTGAGCCAGGACTTTATATATTATGATGAACATAAACCCATCAAGTTAGTATTATATTACTGTGATTCAAGACAATCCAAGTAATTGAAAATATCATCACAGAAGCCAATGATTAAAAGGATCTAGATCTCTCTGATGAAAAGCATTTCTCATAGAATCAGATATAAATGTTAAGTACCTTTAAAATTACTCTTTAGAAAGTAATCAGTTAAAAAAA
>NW_009966019.1:0-962 GCF_000747805.2 Chaetura pelagica | reverse complement strand
CAGGCTATGGGTTTTTTATTCCTTTTATTTCTTCTCTTCTTTGTCAATCAGCTCCTAATAAGGCATTGAAGAAATCCAAAGCAGATGACTGAACAATAGTCGTTCTTGGTTCTGTTTAAACTCTGAATTTTCCAGCTGTGCTGTCTACCCTGGTTAAAGGGAGGTGTTACTGAGCTGGTGCATGGGGACCTGGATTTTTCTAGTACTCATAACAGCTTTCTAATCTTTCTAGTAGCCACTAGAGGTCCAGACTAGGAGCAGAAGTATAGTGCTTCCAGGGTTAGGTCTGGGATTTAGCCTTTACTTAGTTTGATGTGCTGAAAGGCACAGGACAAATGTCTTGGTTCCTCCCACCTGTAGTTGGGGCTTGCTTTGCAGGGGGGTTCTGCCTCAAGGAATCCTCCCCCAGGTGTCAACTGAAACACGAGGTACTGCTGGAAAAGGAGGATATTCAACTTCAGGAGGTGCATCATTAATGCACACAGGTTGTTTTGCTTTTGGAAAAAGGAAAAAGCATGGCTTAAGGAAGGATTGGTTTATTCTCTGCTGTGGAAGTGTTGTTCTCAGCTGAGTGAGAGTTACTGACCTCACTGTGGCTCTTCCTGGCAGGAATGTGGAGAGGGGGCTTGTTGCTGGAGATGCAGGTCGTGTTTCTTCCTGTGTAGTTTCCATCCCTAAACTGTCTTTCCTTTGTGCTTTCACTTAGGCTCTTTCAGAACCACAAGTAGGTGCTGCACAAAGCTCTGCCCAAGGGATCAGCAACTGCATCTTCCAAAGCCTCTTGAACTCAAGGGATGGAGCAAGGGCCACCTGAGGATGGGGGAGCACCTGAGAAAACATGTCAGTGAAGAGAGGGAGTATCTGTGCTACTCCAGTCCCTGTGGCTCTGAGTTGGTGTAAGTCCAACAGGAGAAGAGGGCAGTGCTTTTACTCTACTAGTCCCTGTCTCTACCCCACACAAA
>NW_009966018.1:0-961 GCF_000747805.2 Chaetura pelagica | reverse complement strand
AAAAAAAAAATAATCCTTGGAACCTTTGGTTCTTTCAACAGTTTTAGTTATTTCCCACAGAATCAAATTTTTTACTTACTAAAACCAGAATCATATATACCTTCCTGTTACTGAGCTATAATAGCTTTCCCCATATAAGTCAATGTCCTGTGCCCTGTTAATCAATTACAGAGCACACTCGCCTGCCAGCATCGTTGCAGCAAAGAAATAAACTCTCCTCCATACCATTTATCTCAGTGATGTATTAACATCCAAGCCAGCTTAGGTCCATTTAAACGTTAACTTCCTGAAGCAAAACTGCATTTCCACTGCATTCTGTTCAGATATAAAGAACTGATAAACGTGTCATACGTATGATGACATTTGCTACTTTGACTTTCCTATTCAGAGGGAAATTAGTTTATGGCCATTAGAAACAAGTTTCCTTGAGTTTCAAACAATTAGATGAATGGCAGAAAGGTCACCTAATGTAACTAAATACAAGTGCAAAACCTCTGCAAGCCACAAGCTTCAAAATCCTTAAGACCTAAAGGTTATGGGAGGGAAGGACTGCTATGTGCTTGCTCTGTTCTTACATGCTTTCTCAGGCACCTGGATATTGGAAACCAGATGCCAGGTGAGATGCCTCTTTTGTCCCATTGCATGCAGCCTCTCCTGTGTTCTGGTGTTCACACTCAGCAAAACCAGAAAACAATACTCATCCTTTCCTGTTTCATAGTCTATTTATAGTTTATAATTGTACAGTTTATTTACATAGTCTACCCATCACACACCCGCTTTGCCTGCAATCACATTAATTCCCACTTAGTCCATGAACTATTTGGGTAACAGAGACCAAACGATCTGAAGTGACAGGTGTTGACTGTAGCACAAAGCAGGTGATATGCACACAAGATCTTGATTTATCAAGACCTATGGCTGTTAAAGCTTAATTTTCACTATACCAGTGACTTCAATGATT
>NW_009966017.1:0-961 GCF_000747805.2 Chaetura pelagica | reverse complement strand
TCAAAGTCAACACTGATGCGCAAGTGCTTCAACAAGGTATTAAAAACCTCCAGAACTGTTGGGCCTGGAAACAACACAACAATGATTGCATCTGTCAAGGGAAAGATGCCTAAGAAATGAAAGCTAACCTTTACGGATCCCCTCTCAGGAGAAATCAGATTAAGCTGAAAAGAACAAATGAAATACATTGTAAGGAGGGTATGGCCTAGGGAGAAACCTCTGAAATGTGCCTATAGCCTGGTATTTTAGAAATTACTTTGGATTCAGGAAATGTAGTCAGGTATATATGTGTAATCCATTGCTATCAAGTTGTAACAGGGTCTGGCTGGGATGGAGTTAACTTTCTTCTTAGCAGACCTGGTGCTGCTGTGCTTTGGATTTGTGACCAAAATAATGCTGACAACACATCAGTGTTTTGGCTGCTACTGAACAGTGTTTGCAAGGACCAAGACTTTTCCTGTTTCCCACCCAGTCCCCACGGAGAATAAGCTAGGGTGTGCATGAAACTGGGAGCAGAGACAGACAACAACATCTGACCCAAACTGACCAAAGCCATATTCCATGCCAGATAATGTCATGCTCAGCAATAAAAGCTCAAGGAAAGGAGGAAGAAGGGGGGACATTTGAATGGCATTTGTCTGCATAAGC
Organism: Chaetura pelagica; assembly: GCF_000747805.2. Lineage (NCBI taxonomy): Eukaryota > Metazoa > Chordata > Aves > Apodiformes > Apodidae > Chaetura > Chaetura pelagica. The sequence goes on along the minus strand of NW_009966017.1, from coordinate 313 downwards.
AACAGCTAGACATGCTGAGACCCTGCTTTCCAGGAAGCAGCTAATCATTTTCCTGTCAATGGGACGTACTGAACAAATTCCTTTGCTTTCCTTGTGCATGCAGATTTTGCTTCACCTAGTAAACTGTCATTATCTTGATCCATGAGACTTCTTATTTTCTTTCTACCTTCTCACTGTTCTATGGGGAAAGGGTAGTGAGCAAATGGAAAGCTGTACAGCAGAAAGGGACATGGGTGTTCTGATTGACAGGCAGCTGAGTATGAATCAGCAGTGTGCCCAGGTCAAGAAGGCAAATGGCATCCTGGCCTGTATC
>NW_009966016.1:0-962 GCF_000747805.2 Chaetura pelagica | reverse complement strand
CATTTTGTTTTCCTGGGGAGGTGCTTGTTTGCTCAGTCCCTCACGTTCCCTTCCTCCTGCCTGGGGCTCATGTCCTGGTGTGGCTCTTGCTAGCCAGATGTCTTCATCTTCTACCTGGTTGTGTCCTGCTGCAGATGCCTCTGTGAGGAACAAGAAAGGAAGGACAGATGAGAACTGGTCAGTGGATGATGAACATAAGGCTCTGTACGTCCTGCAGCACTGGGAGGAGATGCCAAGATACGGGTACAAGCTGGTGCCAGAGCATGTGGAGATTCGGTCTCTGTACAACCCGGAGAACCCTGGGCTTGTGCAGGTGAGATGTGTTTCTTTGCCCAGCCTGGACATTGTTCTGAGGAAGGACCTTTGGGGCAGCTGGTTCCCAGCTCCCTGGCTGGTCCCTGTTGTCCTTTTGTCTCCTCATCCTGGCATGAATCCCTTCCTGGGGGGGTGGCCCTACGACCAAGTGAGGACTGTTGGCCCTGATCCACCCTCTGACCTCTTGTGGTGCTTCTGAGCACCCTCTGTCCATCACTGCTGTGGTCACAAGGCTGGTGGCCCAGTCTCCCCAGGCCCTGCAGCCCTGCCTGATGAGGATGCTGTGTGGCTGCCCAGGGACTTGCTCTGCCACCAGGCACCACGGTGGCTGGCAGTGTCCTTGCCTGCTCCCACTCTTCCCCTGCTTTGTCCCCTGTCACCTCTGCTGTGCTCCCCTGCACAAGCCCCATTTTGCTCCCCTGGCTTCTCCCTGGGGGCACAAGGTAACTGCTGGCTGGAGAAGACACGTTCCTGCTGGGTTGTCTCCAGGGCAGAGATCTGCTCAGCCACTCCATTGTCTCCTGTCCCCTCAGGGGCTGGAAGTCAGTGACAAAGCAGAGCTCTGCAATCTGGCCTTGGCCAGATGGGAAACACGTCTGGGGAGGGTCAGACTCATCCCTTTCCTTGGGCATGCTGGAGAGTTGCCT
>NW_009966015.1:0-961 GCF_000747805.2 Chaetura pelagica | reverse complement strand
AAAAAAACCCTCACCAAAAAAAGAGGGTGAGTCTGACCTGGAAGCAGGATGTGGAGTCTTGTGGGACTGGATCCTCAGTTTCTGTAAGTGACATACTGCCAGTAAAATCAATGGAGCTGTTCATGTCTGCCAGGTAAAGACCTTACAGTCCGTGAACTGGAGTTAAACTGTTCAGTGTGATCCTACTGATTTCTTCCAAATGACAGTGAAATCAAGGCTCTCAGTGACTTGGACTACCTTCAGACCAAGGTTCATACAGCTCATTGGTCTCTCTGCTGCATGGCCAGGCACTGTGTGATGAATGTGCTCTGCCCCTCATCAGGAGGGACAGGAAGACTTCTCCACCTATCAGGGAGTATCATACTGCATTGTGGTGTGTGGTTTCCTGCAAAACATCTGGCATTGTTCAAGGTTGGAGACAAACTAAGCAGAGCACACACGCTCTTCGTCTGGTATGGAAATTACTATATGTAAGTGACACACAAAGAAAAATCTCATAGCTTCCTATCCAAATGGCAACCTTAGAGCACTGATCATTCTTGGCAACATGCTTCAGATTTTAAACAGCTCATATAAAAATGAGCCCAAGTTCTAACATTCCATAATCCTCCCTAGCCAGTTAAATGTACATAAAACAGATGTCTCATTTCAGGATGAAACTGAAACTCATATTCCCTGTGCTCAGAATTCAATTGCAGGCTCTTTCTATCTGGAACCTCCCTATACACTTGGTGAAATCTGTTTGCTGTGGTCAAAACACTGCTATGGAAGTCATTGAGATGCCAAACACACTTTTGGGGTCCATCATGGGCAGTCAGGAGTGGGTCATATCTCTGCCAAGTCAAGTCTTCACTGGTACTCAGGTGTGTGTCACTCAGGTGGGTGTGTAGGGATAAAGAATTCAGTAGGTTTGCTGAGCTTCTTTCTGACCACAGAATAATAGAAAGGTTTGGGTTGGAAG
>NW_009966014.1:0-961 GCF_000747805.2 Chaetura pelagica | reverse complement strand
CCAACCTGGCACTCTGTGGTTCTATGATTCTATAATCCTATGATTCTGTGATTCTATAAACAACCTTCTCAACCTCTCAAGAAGGGACCACCCAGCCCAGCCCTTTTCCTTGTGTGTTTTGAGTGTGTCTTCATGGGACTGACTTCAGGGTGAGAAGTTTCCACTCACAGAGCAGCTTACTAAGGTGGGTTAAGTGCCTCTGAAGAACTGTCATGTGTTTTTAATTCACACTATGACAACTCTGTGCCTGGCATTTCACTTTCCCCTCTGCAATTCACTAAGTTTTCAACTCGGATGCTACTGTGATCCAGGGGAAAAAAACAGGATGTTTTTATTCCAGAAGAAGAAGAAGGAAATTAATTGTCAAGGTTTGACTCAGGACATTCATAGCTCAGCCATCCCTCTCCTTGGCTTTCATCCAACTCTACACTTTCCAGGTGTCTTTTCCCTCCACAGGAAAGCCTTGAACATGCTCCCTTGTCACCCTAGCAGGGGAGGTTACACTCCTCATCTGTGGTCTCTGCCAGTGGCATCTGTCTTGAATTTGAAGGGAGCTGTGGGAGAGAGGGCAGCAGGACTCCATGGGTGCAGCTCTCAAGGGCAAAAGTGGAGAAGTTCTGGAGTCAGGCTCAAAACTGTGTCTGACTGGTGTGAGCACTGTCAGCAGTGATGGAGGAGGAGGCATCTTCTTTGCATGAGCATCATGACAACCACTCAGGGACCCAACCCTTGCAGGTAAGTTAAGGGAGGTCCTTATGCTCATTCCTACAGCAATCATGAGGAAACCAATCCTGGCACCATTCCTGTGGTGGCATAACAGGGAAACAGTGGGAGGAATGTATAAGATGTGTTCTTGCAATGGACTACAACCATCCCATAATGATGGCAAAAAAGACCAGCAGTTTGTGAGGACCAACTGTCCAATGACAAAACAAGGGGCAATGGGCACAAACTGGAGCAC
>NW_009966013.1:0-961 GCF_000747805.2 Chaetura pelagica | reverse complement strand
TTGTTGTTTTTATTGCTGATGCTTGTCTGCTTCATCACAAATAAGCTGTAAAACCCCTTTAGAAATGGGAGATGGAGAGGAAACCCATGAGTAGCAAGAGTCAACCCTGGGGGTGTCTAACTGGACCCATGCCCATGCCATGCAGCAAACACAGCATCTCCTTCCATGGGCGACCCCATCAGCCAGCTTCCCCTCTGATCTCCATATCTCATGGTGCTCCAGGCACCCAAGCCACAAATCAGTTCCTCCTATGAGCAAAACCTCCAGGTTGCCCTGAAGCAACTGCTGTGATTCAGTAATATCCCATTTCAGAAGAAATGGTGAAAGAAAGAAATAACCTGCATACATGGGTAACACAAAGGCCACTGCTGCATCATTCAGCTTCACCCTGAATTCATTTACAACTTTGTTAACCCTGAGCACACAAAAAATACCAAAAGATTCCCACTCTGCTGTGGATTTTCATCCGTCGCTCATGAGGAAAAAACCTGGGTCACTCCATATCCTGGAATAAGTTAAAGAAAAGCAATTATTTATCTTCTCCTGATGAGACTGTGATCCTGGAGGAGAGCAGCAAATGCACGTGGCTCAAAAGAGCCCAGTCATAGCCTCTAATAATATGACAAGTAATAAAACTGATAAAAGCCAATTTCTTTGGTTATATTCAATCATATTTCAAGGTCACTGGGCAAAAGCTACAAACTCTCATTACCCCAGTTACTAAACTCAAGCTGTTCCAGCTCCAGCAGCTGAGGACCTACATATCGGGGGTGATGCCAAACCCACAGTCACCCTTGAATGCTGAACAGACCCAGCGTGGAGACACTCAGCACAGCAGAGCCGTGCAGAGACCTGTCACAGGCACAGCAGGAGAGCTGGGCAAGCAGCACCAATGGAAAAGCCTGTGTATGAAAGCACTAGAAGGATCAATGTAAATCAAAGATTGCAAAACATGGCCTGT
>NW_009966012.1:0-961 GCF_000747805.2 Chaetura pelagica | reverse complement strand
AAAAAAAAAAAAGTCAAAGTGCTGATTTTATACATTTTTCTCACTGAAAGAGGAAGTCACATTGAAGAAAAAGTCTAACAGTTCATAGGCAACAGTGACCAAACTGCAGCTTTTCATAAATGGTCTCTATATTGAGCATAGCTGATAATGCCATGTCTTTCTTGGATTAAGAGTAACAAATATGCTGAGGCTATGTATGTGGAAAGACATAATATTGTACAAAAAGCTATCACATTTTCTTCCTAGGACTAGCTATGTAAGTTGCAAGTAAACCACAGAAGAAACAGTGAGATTTTACCAAACAGAGATCCAGATAAAACAGTTTAGATATAATTTATTTAATGTTTTGTTTAGTAATTTTATGGTAAAAGTCAGGACTGCACTAACTGAGCTTCCCACTACCAAGAAAACCTGAAGAATAACCAGAACAGAAAAAATCGTTCAGGAAGATGTGGATGTGCAGAAATGGGAAGAACTAAAAAGTAGCTTCATATTTGGCTTCCAAATATAAATTATAGTCCTAAAAGTTAAAGCAGCAATGGAGAATAAAGATCTGGATGCATCAGTCACTTGGCAGCATTCATGGTTATCTTCCCCAAATAGACAAAAAAGCTAAAACACAGAAAACTAAGAAATTTTGGGAGCAAAGAAAGCACTTTTGCTGTGTGAGAGGCTCATAATAGCTCGTTCTGGGATACAATTCTGTACAGCAAAGATGACTTTGTATTTTAGGAGGTGCAGCAAACTACAGGACAATCCTACAGATGGAGAGCACTTCTTTAAGGACTTGACAAAGAACCCAGCTTATTTAGTTGAGAAAAACAAGACCAACAGGGGATGAGATTTCATAAAAGCATCTCAAATGTGCCAAACACATTGCTGAAGGGAAAAAGAGTCTCCTTTAAACTACGAGACAGCTGCTTAATGCTGTTGTTATAGTACAACACTGACACACAAAAAA
>NW_009966011.1:0-961 GCF_000747805.2 Chaetura pelagica | reverse complement strand
TTTGACTGTTGGCAAAGTAGTGAGATTGAAAATGAAAATCAACAAAAAATCCAAGCTAAGAACTGAGCAAAGCCCCACAACAAATGTCACTTTAACCATTATTTGAAAATGAGACACTGTTTAATTTGCTTAGGTCTGTTTTCCAAGTTGTTCTTTTTGTCATTAGCTAAGACAGTTGAGACTACTGAGTGTTCAGGCATTAATTGTCTGGTGGCTAAAACTTTACTTTTATTCCTACTTACTGTATCAGACAGCATTCATTTGTTTTTTCACCTGTAGCACTTTTGCATTGCAAGGCTTTGGTGCATGTGCTTCAGTTAAGAGCTGTCACTGCCATTTGGTAAGGTTTCCTTTTCCTCTTCCAAAATGTACGTAGACTGCAGAAATCACAATGTCAGCAAGGTTGTGTTTTTAACAGTGGCTGCATTTGGAATATATGTGCATTTGAGATGAGTTCATAAAGGGGATTGCTGACATTCCCATTTAAATTTGTCTCTTCCCTAGTACCCGGTGATGAGGGATCAAGATCTTTCAGTGGCCACCAGTTACACTACTCAGAGATCATCCATTCTACCTCTCTATGAAGTAAGTGACCCTGTTCACAAAGTAGTTCTTAGTCAAAATAAAATACAAAGAAGCATCCTAGAGGTGCCATAGAGTGTGCTAACTTTTGGCAGTTCCCTTTCTTTGCTCTTAGGAGATAGCAGATGACTCCATCTTGCAAGCTTGTTAAAAAGGATTTAATCTAAATACATGGAGATACTTTCATGTGTTTCTTGTATGATACACCTGAAAATAATTTTTTCTTGAGTTACTGCAAGTTCACATCTTGCAGCCTCTGTAGAAAAATGAAGTTGCTGACATTCTGCTTGACTCAAAGGGCACATCTGGACAAATGTGATTATAGGATCCACACTTACTTTAATTCAGTTATTTCATGTAATGCTTTTTTTTTTTTTTT
>NW_009966010.1:0-961 GCF_000747805.2 Chaetura pelagica | reverse complement strand
ACACATTTAACTTTGCAGAATGTCCTGAATAAAAACCTCTCTAATAATTACATTTTCCAGCTCCTGTGCATTTGTCCCTAGATGACTCTTCAGTAAAGCCTACAAACTGCAGGAAGCTTGGTTAGTTAAAGCCATTTTAGACCACAGCCTTAGAGGAAAGAAGATTACTCACCAGAGGTGAAAAAATTACCTGAGGACATTAGTTCTCTGCTGGAGTAAAGGACAGGAGCTGACTTTTTGTCCAATACTATTATTCTCCTTCACTCCCTGCTCCAGCTTTTGCTCTTCCCATGACCCTCACCTTTTCTTTGCTGTGTATGAAAATGACCTCCAAGTCTACATGGAATTTCTTCAGTTATTGTAACAGGAGTTGCAGTAACTCAGTGCCCTTTTAGTGTGCTCCTCCCAAGGATAAAGCTGCCTCTGTAAGACATAGAATGGGTCCTAAACTTGGTGTGAGGAACAAGTTCTCAGCATTTTCTATCCTTCACTACACTTGGAGATACCAGCTTCTAGCAGCTTCATGACATCCAGGAAAGGAGCTTACCTGAAAATTGTAAGTCTGTCCCCTGCCACCATTGGTGATTCTACCTTTGTTGCCATTTTCTCATTTCTAGACAATTTTACAAGGAGGCAAGTTCTCTTACACAGAAGATTTCAACATACAGAGAGCTGGATCTCCTGTTCCTTGGAGACTGTTCTGCAGCAGACATAAGTCCTCTTCTACAGTCCATAAACAACATTCCATTCTTTAATCACAGAATGCTCATGTAAGTTTAATTGGGTGATGGTTCATCAACATAAACACAAATGTCTAGGGAAGGTCACAGTCACAGTGACAGATGAAGAAGCATCAATAGCCAAATCAGTGCAAAAGAAGCACCCTGAGTTGGCTATCACTAAGGCTACCAATTAGAACAACTAGACTATTGGCTGGGAGAGCTGGGGTTGTTCAGCCTGG
>NW_009966009.1:0-959 GCF_000747805.2 Chaetura pelagica | reverse complement strand
TTTCTTCTTTTACTGTTTTGCTTCCAATGGTTATTACTCGATAGACACCCACGGTTATCATTAAAACAGAAAAAAAATAAATCTCTTCCCATTAGAAAAATCCGAGAAATGGAGAACAGACAGGTTTTAGATGTCTGCAGTTTTCTCACTATAGAGTGGTCTTGGTGCCACAAGTACTAAGAGCCCCCATTGACAAAGTAGTCTCTCCATTCTCTTGCACTGGGCAAGTTACTTCTTTTAATGCTGCTATCTTTTGAATGCAACCTGCTTTAGGCTGGGGACAAGGACAATGCCCTTTCTTACATGATTAGGAGTTAAGGCAGGGAATGGGGTTTTATTATGTACCAGGCTCTGATCTCTTCCTCACAACCCACCAAGCTTGAGGCCTTGCAGTTTATATGGTAATTGCTCAATGCAATGATGAGCAAGGTGGGTGACACAAAAGGTCCTCCAGGATGCTATTTCACAGCAGCTGAATTTCTTGGTGTCAGTCTGAATGATCTGAAGGCTGCCACCACCGACACCAACAACAAAGATGGTGGGTGGCTATCACAGTGCTACAGAGATTCCTCCATCCATGCCTCCTCTTGCTAGTTGTCCCTTGCTTCTGCCTGTCACACTACTGGAGGGAGTCAAACAGACTCTACTGCAGTCACTAGAGAGGAATATGGAACCACTTAGAGATAATGCAGGTATCCAAAGCAGAATATGTGACTGGTAGCGTCATGACACAGCTACTGGTGCTTGTCCAGGTGTGTTTAGAGTGGGTTTGGGTGCAAGGTGTAAAACATAATCTCTGAACTACCACAGATGGTTAGGTTACATTGGAGAGATATTCTAGATGCCAGGTAACTTCATTTCAGAGCAAATTTTAGCTCTGAAGGTGACTGTAACGTACAGTGCATTAACAGTGAGTGGAAAGAAAAGAAAGAGAGTCCAGCGCAGAGCTACAAAGATGA
>NW_009966008.1:0-961 GCF_000747805.2 Chaetura pelagica | reverse complement strand
CCTGTAAGTGAGGCAGAGCAATTGCCTGAGCAAGTTTTGAAATGCAAGCTAGTTCTGCAACACAGCATTTATTCAGCTGTCATTAGTAGTGGTCTTATCTTTGTTTTTAACCATCCTTAAGTTTACTGAAGTAATGGTAAAAATCAGATAGAGAGGTAGAATTCCTTCAGTGAGTTTTACCTTGACTGAGTAATGTGATAAAAATGTTCCAGTTAATCAAACACATTTTCTTAGGCAGCCACTGGCCCCCTCCCCATGCTTAGTGGGACAGAAGATCTAGCTAAAAACCGGTCCTTGTTTTTGGATACTTTGATATTTTCTTTTTCCTTAGGCATGGAACAAATTGAAACTACTTGCCTCTGTGAGGTTTTGCTTTGCTTTGTCATCCTCTAGAACAAATAGTAAATTAATTTTGGGTAAGGTTACCATGCAAACTCCATGCTGGAGTTCAGGAAATTTATTTTTACATACTTCAGCCTTGTTTTAACTTACAAGGTTATGTTATTGTCCTCAGTGACATTTAACACCCAGTGTGCTAGTGCTGCTCTCTAAAACTGCAATTTCAAGCACACGTGGACTGTAATCAGTAATAAGGAGACAACTTAAAGCTTAATCATTCAACTTGATTTCCAATGTATGGAGTTAAATTTTTATCACCAGCTAGTTGCTATGCTATTCATGTTTGATCAAGGTCTAGATGAGATTATATACTACTTTCAAAGTAGAATAATCTGAAGGAATTAAAAAGACTTTTGTTCATATGCTGTTCAAGTTTTTTACTTAGAATAAGCCTTCAGATGGGAATGTGGTGTTTATTATAGTTGTTCCTGTCAACTCACTGCCTCAGTTGAGTGCACAGGGGGTAGGATTTTGAATTTTGTGTTGCTGAAGCAGCAGTCTGTTTCTCCCAAAGATGCTGACTTCACATTCCTGAAGTCTGTCCAAATCTTGCTGAATGGCT
>NW_009966007.1:0-960 GCF_000747805.2 Chaetura pelagica | reverse complement strand
AATCATCCTTGTAACCCTCCCTTGGACTCTCTCCAGGTTATCTCACATGTATGTCTGCAGTGCCACATGTACTTCAGTCACAAGCTGACACTTGAGGTTAGATTCTCCAATCCTGCACGGTGCATGTGCCCTGGTGTGTGCTGAGGCTGCAGCTGGGGGCTCACTGGCCATCCTCCTGCCAAGGACATTCCGGCTCAGGGTAGGATCAACAGTCAAATTCTGTCTCTCAGGCAAGAGGGGTACAACACATGGGCAGTATTGTCTGTGAGCATTCCAACATACCTTTAGGAGGTATCAAAGTCAACGGAGTTCCTTAAATCCTCTTTTCAAATATAATTGGAGCTTTGGTGTTTTAACCTGTGTCTGAGTAGTCAAAAAATCACCTTGGTGATAGACTTGTGGGTGTCTACCAACTGCAAAAAAATTCAGAAACATTCCATGGTGCTTCTGATGTTCCAACTCACTTAGAGAGAACTTACCTTTAATAAATTACATGTAACATCACTGCAGAGTTTTAATGTTCTATTTAAACAACACACAACAGCCCAAGTCAAAACCATTGTATGTGTCAAACCTCGTCTTTGCTCATCAATGTTTCATCAGACCAGTTTCTGTGGGCAGTTTGTTGGGCAGAGACAGAACCCTTGACTGGTGCTATCTGGACCATTCCTGTCTCTTGCAATTACTTCTCCTTGGAGATGTCTGCCAAATTCTTCCTGCTGGACATATGGTCTCAGCAGGTAGGAACAGGCCAAAAGTGCTTTTCTAGCACTGACGTCAGGGGGGGAAGTATGACTGAATTCAGCTCCCATGAAAATTAAAGATTACCTGGCTGCTGCCTTTTTATTTTTTTCCAGGAGTAGCTTGGCCTACTTATTTCTACAGCTTCTTAAGAAATCTTCTTACTTATTCTTCCAAATAGGAAATGTCTTTACAGTTAATTAGAAGATAATACCAGTC
>NW_009966006.1:0-959 GCF_000747805.2 Chaetura pelagica | reverse complement strand
GGTGATCTTTAAGGTCCCTTCCAACCTAAACGATTCTATGAGTCTGTGAAAACTCAATGGAGCTGATTTTTGCTTTTTTTTGTAAATGTGTTCTTGGCTTTTATTTCAAATGGCAACATACCACATATTATAAAAAGGTCTGGAAAAAAGTGTTAGAAGTCTCCTTTAAGTGATAGAGTTCTTGGAACTTTAGTCCAACATATTTACTGTAAATTATACTCTTAAGACTCAATCTGAAGGTAAGTTTCACACAAACCTTTCAGTGTACTTTGCTTTTTTCTAATTTAACATTTAAGATCCTGCCTATCTTAAAACAAATAGATGAAGGAAAACATCTGAGACAACATTCCTCAAGGTGTCTTGTCCTGTACACCCTCTCATTTCTGTTAGTGTGTTCTCTAAGTTTGCTTTTCAATGAACCTTTTAAAAAAAATCAAGTCAGCTTTGATAATTTCAGTGAACTCTGTTGACAGTGTTGTTTTTCTTGTCTGTCATTAATTAAATTTTCATCTTTATCATCTTTAAAGAGGTGGTGAGCTTTAGTGAGGAACTGAGGATGAGAACTGGGAAAAAGGATGAGAAGAGTTAAAATAGCTATGCAAACACCAATGGATTAGTTACAAATCAAGGAGTAACCCATGTTTCTGAGCCAGTTCTTATTGTTTCTCCTTGTATTAATACCTTGTCATTGAATAGGCTGGTTGTTGATTTCTTCTCCATCATATGTGTTGTTCTTGTCTCAGTTTCTTTATTCCTGACCCTGAATTTTCTTACTGTTGTTCTACACTTTCATTGTTCATATGTTTCTCCAGCTATTGCTTTCACTTTTTCCAGGCTGGTTGTCAGGTTAAACCAATCAGAGACTATCCAGTTAGATAGTATTCAGTGTCTTTGTTCTGTCCTTCTAGACTGGTTTCTCTAGGGAAAATGCTGGATCTGTTCTGATCTTTGGAAAAAAA
>NW_009966005.1:0-960 GCF_000747805.2 Chaetura pelagica | reverse complement strand
AGGATACTGGCATTATGGGTTTAGCAGGGTTATAATGATGGTTGAATATTTAATAAAATTAAATGCCATTAGTTGAGGTTTATCTTATATTCCATGGTGCAGTCTGCAAGATCGACTGAGGGTACCATGTAATGTTTCAAATGGGGCATCAGGTGAAGCAGAGTTTATATTACAATTCCTCTCAGATATATTTTCATTTGCAGTATTTCATTTAGTTAATAACAATATTATCAACATGGAAAATGTTCTTACCTCCCCAGAGAGGCCTTTTTAAAAATATATGAAGTTAAAGTTGTATCCTGTTCAAAAGGAAGTAGGCTTTGAGCTGCAGAGCTTGATTGTCTTGGAACATAAGTGTACAAAATGTTTTGCTGCAAGTCTATGTGTGGTTTATGACTGTATGGCATAAAAGGTAGAGAGTTCAGGCTGAACCATCAAGAAGAGAAGCATGTCCTATTTATTTTTATTAAAAAATAATTACTCTGAATTATTTCACAGTACAGCAGTTTACTTAAAAGACAGACTTATGTCCTGGGGGCATAAACTAATTGGTTTTTCAATGTAAAAGTGATCATACTAGATCAGACCCAAAATTCTTGTCCAGAAGAGACATGCTTAGGATGAAATATATAAGGACAGGACATGTGCTCTGTATTGTTTTCTCAGATACTCCAGTACTCCTGCAAGCCTCCAATAATTTGAGACTTCAGGACTTCTTTTATGCTTCTCCCTTAGTGTCAACACAAAGTGTTGTATGTTTGGGTTAGCTGAAAACATCTAACTGAATTATTGCAAGAAATACACTGTGCTGAGGGATGTGAACAGGTGCTTCTGGGTTTTTGATCAATAACCACTCAGTGCCTTCCACCATTCATATTTGAAAGAGGTTTTGAAGTTCATGATGCTATTTTAAATAAATTGTATATTTAGTAGTCAGTCAGTGTCATCTGGGCTTTGTGT
>NW_009966004.1:0-959 GCF_000747805.2 Chaetura pelagica | reverse complement strand
GGGAAAAAATCACAAGTCTGCTCTTAGCTGAGGTGTGATTAACATACTGTGGATATTTCTCGTTGCATAAGGTAATATAACTTGTCTGTTTGGAGAGTATATTTGAATTCACATTAAACCAGGCCTTGTTAATCACCCACAAAATAGCAGAATGGATAAAATTGGTAAGGACATTCAGGTATTATCTAGACCGATAATCATACTCAAGTAGGGTAAACTAGAGCAGGTTGCTCAGGGATCTCAGGAATGTGTCCAGTTGCATTTTGAGTACCACCAAAGATCTGGGTAACCCTTTCTGGTGTTTGGTCACACTGACCATAAAGAAGCTTCCTGCATAACAAATCTGAGCCCACAAGTTAGATTGGTAATTCACCATATGCATATCATAATGAGGTATAAAAATGAAGTGCTTTGCATCCTCTGCAGGACTGGATTGTTACAACTAAAACCATAAAAATAATGGGGCTGCCTAACAGAGGACTGGAGATGGAAGTCAGGTCCCTGAGTCTGCAAATAGAATCAGAAAACACTATTGGGCTTTTGTCTCACTCTTACTTGGTTAAGAAACTCTCCCTCCATCCCTGGAGGGGAGACCTGTCTCTTAGATTCTGTAGGCTGTCTTAGCTGTTTTTCTGAGTCTGTCCACAGTTCCACAAGTTTAACAGAAGAATTTCTGAACTATTCAGAAGCTAAACAATCAGCTAACCAGTTGTCTTCTAGTTACAATGCAGAAGAAATAGGCAAGTGTTTTTCAGCAATTTCAACAGGAATAGATACCAGCTCTTAGAGTCATCGTGACTCTGGAAATGCCCTTCTGCAGTCTGAAAGTATGTAAATTCCAGAAAACCTAGATTTTAGATCCTGCTGTAAAAATTCCTATCAGTTACTTTTAGGTATTGACTGACTACAAACTGACTAGTACTGGCTAGATTTGAATTCCTTTGTATGGTTTACTTTCA
>NW_009966003.1:0-959 GCF_000747805.2 Chaetura pelagica | reverse complement strand
TGCATCGTACCAAGTCCTGCAGTATAATATAACATTATGTAAGTTGACATCTTGCAATTGGGTGTTTGCTACTTGATAATACTGCTCATCAACTTTACATCAGAATGCTTACTATTAGTAGGGTCCTTGGAAGCACTAAAGAATTACAAATTTCTATTTTTCTCCCCTCTTAGAAACTAGATAGTGCCATTGAGCTGTGGACCAAAATCAGGAGCACAAGTTTCTTGAGCAATATGCATATGCTCAAGACGACTCATGACTTCTTGGACACTGTCCAAATTACTGTGATGTAGTTTGTGTGACAGCCAGGTGTGCACACTGTAGTTGTTCATTTTGACTTGCTTCATTTTACCACAATATGCAAATGAACCCAACCTGTGCAGTAAAAGTCTTAAGAACCACACACCACTTTAAGCCAGTTGTCCGCAGAACCTAACTGCTAGCTTAAAACCAAATAAAAGACTTAAGAACACATTGATAACAACCTACCCTACAGGATAAGATAAAGAAAAGTCTTTCAAATTACCCTACTATAAGACTGCCACTCTCTTATCAAAAAGAGCAAATCAACATGTTCTGTTCCTTTCCCCTCCCACATGCGCTCAGCCCCTACTTAAGCAGAATAACTGAAATTCTTAAGAAACGTGCTAATAGTTTAGAAATTTTATTTTCCACCTTAATTTTTGCAAGACTATGTAATCTTAACTGTGTTCAGACAACAGGCAAGGGACAAAGAATGTTTTAAACATACGCCACAAAAGACCTCAAAATAACCCTTGCCCTCTTCTCCAGTCTGAATGCAAGTCTGCTGTACACACTTCTAATTATAAATATCGTAACATGACATGGAGAGAGAGCCAGCCCCTCAAATACAAACTCAGAGACTAACCCAAATCAGTGCTAAGCACAAGGGTAGATCAACACAACAAGCCTAGTAAGTTTGCCTTTTTTTTTTTTTT
>NW_009966002.1:0-959 GCF_000747805.2 Chaetura pelagica | reverse complement strand
AAAAAAGTGTCTAAAAACTCCAATATAAGCCAAAATAGTTTATCACTATCAAGGAATAACTGCTCAGAAAGGGTAAGAGCACTTGCAGCAAGGAGCATCAGACCTCACCACACTCCTTTGGATCTCAACAGCTTTAATATGAGTGACCAGGAACAGTCAAAACGTGTAGCCATGTAAGGTCCAGATGTTAGATGTACCATGCAAACCTCTGCTCTTGAAAAGGAAGAGGCTCTTAAAGGATTAATCATATCCCAGAAGTAAAATAAAAAAAAGATTAGGAGGTGAGGAGGAAGCTGCAGAAACACTAAAGCTCTTGCCTGGGCAAGAACAGCAGACACAGAGCCAAGGGAGTGGTGATGCTGGCTCTGTCAATCAACAAGTCCCAACAGCAGCTGAATGACACAGCTTAGGAAAGACCAGGTCACCTCACCCAGGTGTGGAGCAGCCCCTGACAACTGGTCTTTTTAACAAAAAATAAGAGAATCCTCAACAGAACTCCTTCCATTTTTCCTGCAAGACAATGTGCATTTATGCTTTTTTTCCCCATGAGAAACATGGGAGCCAAAAAAGTTTTCATTTTTTCAAAGCAGTATTTCAGAACATCAAAATAACCCAGTTTTGAGGTGTTTTATTGACACTCCCAGCAAAGTGTTCCAGAATGGTGCTGCAAAACCCAACACTGAAGTGGAAAACACGACCTTCTCCCAATTTGTTCTCATTCTGTGACTCCTGCTTTCAGTGTGTCAGATGCTCCTGCCAAAGTGTCAAGTACTGAAGCATTAGAAGCTCCTACAGACCCATTCCCACCTCCAGAAACCTGCTGCAGGTGGTGCTGGCTGCTGCTCCTCAGACCTCTCACCAGCAGCAGCCCAGGGCACCAGTGCTCCTCAGCCCGTGGGGTGAAGGGGAGGGAGACTCCTTCAAAGGGACCCAGAAAAGAGGGAAAAAAAGGTCCTCCT
>NW_009966001.1:0-959 GCF_000747805.2 Chaetura pelagica | reverse complement strand
TTATGTGGGGGGGAAAAAGATGGACTGTTCCGCACACCTGGTTTCATATGAAGTTAGCCTGCTTCTTTGGAATAGAGCTTCCATAAGACCTGTTAGTCAACTCTTCCTCAATGTATCTTCCCCACTGGTGCTGCTTAAAAAGTGCTTCAATACTCTCCTGAAGTATATGACAAGAAATAATAAATACTAATCAACCAGGTCCTGCATGAATCAACAATTTCTAATTGCCATGACCAACTATATCATCCCCCTCTGTAACCTTCCTCCGAGACGTCCTCCCCTACAGGGCTGTAGCTGCCTGTGTTCAAGGCCTGCTCTGACATGACATGACCTTGGACCAGACTGTGGAAAAAGGTATGTGTGTTTGCACACTCACTGACTCAAGGGTTGCATTTAAGCTTGGGCTGGGCTACATCCTAGAAGTGCCCTTGCCCAGCCTGGTACTTGGCACATGCTCACCTTGCCTGGCTGACTCGAGCTCTAACTTGAGGCCTTGGACATGCTTGCCTGGCCACCACTGGTCTGTGGCTGAGCCTGGTTCCTGTCACCAGACCTGCCCTCCTTGCCTGGCTCTGGTCCTGGGGGAGACACCTCTGGAAGGACTGCATCCCTCAGCTTCCCCTCTGCACAACCCGCTCTTGCTGCTTCTTGAGGCTGAACAAGTAGGAAGGGAACCCCTTACCCAACAGTTATCTTCAGGGGTGTATTGTATTGCCAGAAGGCAATCATGAATAAACAGCTTTTACATACCTGGTATTGACATGAATCAATGGAAATCTACAGCTGGTTGTGACTCCATGACATAAAAAAACCCAAGCAAAACAAGACAACGCAGGAAATAGTTTTAGAACCCGAAGATAAAAATATTACTCTGAAATCATCTTCACATCAGATAGTCATGTTTTCTTCTCACCCAGAAGATGGCATTAGTGATGTGTTCTACATGCATTTGTCTTTGA
>NW_009966000.1:0-958 GCF_000747805.2 Chaetura pelagica | reverse complement strand
TTCCACAAAGTAAACACAGGTAACTGAATACATAAAAGGAATCTTTTGAACATCCTTACCTTTCCAAAAAGATGTGAAATGACCATGTCTGGTAAAGCATTTGTCCAACCTGAAATCTTAATAGCAAGATTATCTAAGTATCCGATATTAAAACAGTCCTTGAACAATTTAAACCTTTCAGTTACCCATAAGTAGACCACTGGATGTTTCTCTGCTGTCCTTATACATGCAATATCCTGGACTGATATTTTTTTTCCCCTCAAGTCTCCTTAAAACTCCATTAGAGGTTGTTTATGTTTGAGTCAACCTAGTAAGATATCTTTACTAACACAGTTAGCTTTGGAAGGATGGAAGGATACAAGGCACCCACTGTGCTCTTAATGTCAGCAATACTTGAGCAGCAAAAGGCAGGGGCACAGATATTAAAGAATTTCATTAAAGAGACACTAAGTTAGATCATCAAAATGGATCAACTGGTACAACTCAATGTAGAGGAGTTACTAAATATGCTTCCAGATCAAACTTATAAAAATAAACTGACATGCAAAGTTATTTTACAAACATGAGTAACTAAGCCTTAAAAGAATGTTATATCCCAATTGTGGAAAGTTTCTCCCAGTATTACAAGGTTGTCATTACAATTATTATCAGTCTAAACACTTAGAGGGTTGACTCTGTGTGGTTAAAAGATTCCAAACTAATTTTTGTACTTCTCAGTGTGTTTATAACAACTGCCATTCATTTAAACATGACCCTGAATGATACAAAGGGCCTTCCATTAGTTTACCCTGACAAATGTTTTAACAAGTTAAATCTGAGTGATCCATGATGTAACATTTCTGCTTATTTCTATGCATTTGTTCCAGGAAGATTTTTGAAACAAGTTCTTAGTCCCTGTTTAATGACATTGAAATCTTTCTTACATATACAAAAGAATACAGTTAACAGGAGCTTCTCT
>NW_009965999.1:0-958 GCF_000747805.2 Chaetura pelagica | reverse complement strand
CCTCATAGGACATTCTTTCCAGCCCTTTCACTAGTTTTGTTGCCCTTGTCTGGATGCACTTGAGTACCTTCACATGCCTCTTAAACACAGTTCTCAAGGTGAAGCTGCAGCAAAGATTCACCTCATGTTGGCTAGAGCATGGCACTGGGGGAAGAGTACTAAGCAGCAGAGGAGATCTGCAGACTCCTCCCCAAGCTGAGAGGGAAGGAAGCTGCTCTTTGGCTGGATCTAACCGCCAGCAGAAATTTTAAAGAGGTGCTACTGACAGGCAAAGTTTGGGGGTGACCTGGTTCACACCTGTTAGCAGTATATGGACACTGAATGCATTACCCAAACTGAAGATTTTATCTCTTTGCCTCAAAGATTACTTTGCTGCAATGTCAGTGTGCATGATTTGTGTGTTTCACAGTGCATCAAATGCAACGGAGTGTCTTCCTCTGGACTGCCCGAATGAAAACCAAAGGAAAGCTTCCCCAGCATTAACTGTTTGCAGCAACAGTGACACCCTGAAGCAATATAATGACCTGTGAGGAGTGATTTTGTTTAAGTCAGTTTAGATGCTCTGTCTTGTTTTCTCAGTAATCTTTCTGTCTACCTTTGTGTTTTGACCAATTCAGACTATTATCTATAATGTATGTAGACTGTCTCCTGGAAAAAGGATTTCTACAGGAGCCCTTTACACAATAAAAATCTCAGATTTTAACCCTTGTCATTTAAATGTACATTCAAGCTGTAAAACTGAGTGTTTCACAGCATGCAAATGACTCGAGTGCCAAGTTATGCTTGTAAATCAGACATCAAATATGCAGATCCTGTGACATGGCAACCGAAACATACATTTTAAAACGATATGCTGGTGTGCAACCATTGTGCTTTTAGATGTTCCCAAGTAATACCAGTGCATGTGCTTTTTATAATCCAGCCATAAAGTCATTCATCAAAGGGCTTTTTTTTTTTT
>NW_009965998.1:0-958 GCF_000747805.2 Chaetura pelagica | reverse complement strand
TCTCTGTGTAGTTCCAAGCTGACAAGATGTTTGTTTATGAAGCTGAGAGCTTGAATATCTGACTGTTACTAAAATGCCAGTACTGTAATAGGGAGCAAATGCTAAACGAGTTGAAAATGTAAGAAGGTCTTTCAAGTGGTTAAGTCAGTTTCCTTACAAAGATAGGACAGATTCCAATAAGGATTTTTCTTCGTCATTAAAGTGCCACTGAATCATTAGAACCAAAAAGCTCCTTATTAAGCTTTCACATACTTGCTCACACAAACAATTTTTTAATTGGAAAGAACACAATAAAATAAATACTTGATTGTTATGAGGTTTTTGAAGTGACCAAATTATGCTTTTTCCCATTTTTGTGTTTATAAATTTGAGTACTACAGAAGACGTGTCCATAAAAATTCACATGGCCTTCAGCAAGGACAAAAACTTGGAACTGTCTGTAAAAAGTTCTTAAAGAGATGCAAGTTTTAAATAAGAGCTACATTCCCAGTAGTGCAGCAACATTATTGCTCTTTACAGACTGAAAATGCTGTTCCAGATGACAGAGGTTTGAATCCTGCATGGTGTGAGCAGGAACATGCACATAGCAAGAGTCCAAGCACAGCTGTGCTGATTTCAGCCCTCACACATTCAAATGCCCCTGGATATGCCCTTATGTGTATGTCAGAGCTGTCATATAGATGCACTCATTGGCTTATGCTTTGTAATCAGATGTGTGTGGGAAGCTTACAGTGACAGGCCCCTCTTTTGCAAACGTTTGCACACTTGAATAATTTCACTGGTGTGGATAGGTCCCTTAAGCAGGAAAGTACTTGAGGCTGTTCAGTTTTATAACTTGGGGGAGTTTTAGTCTGAAAGACAGACTGAGGAGACTCCCTCTTTTGTTTCAGACACAGTCTGAAAAGAATTCTTTTCTGTTATTTAACTTCATTCTTTCAGAAGCAAAGGGAAAAAAAGA
>NW_009965997.1:0-958 GCF_000747805.2 Chaetura pelagica | reverse complement strand
GTCCCTTCCAACCTAAACCATTCTATGATATGATGTGATATAATATATAACTAAAACCTTCAGTAAGGCCAACCGGACGACAGTAGGTTTTCTCTGCATCGTGTGCTTACTCTTTCATATACAACACATTATGTAAATGAAATGGCAAAAACACAAAATCAATTTTTCTAACAAAAAAGTAATTATCTGAACTTTGTTGCTATGCTGTGTCCCATGGTGACTGAAAATCAGAGGAGCACAGCAGACATGGGCAGCCAAAGCAACCTTGAAATGGAAAACCAGAAAGCAGGGACTCCTGTTAACAACCCATGTTGCAACCCCACACATTGTTCCTGTCCATCTCTCTCCCTGTTTTATAGACAAGGGGAAAAAGGAACCTTAAAATCCCCTAGAGCCTACAGTATCTCAAGGGTAAAAGTCTACTGAGGCCACAAATAACAGTGTAGTGAGCACTGTGGTGATGGTGAAATCAGTGTATAATGGACAAGGCTCAGGAGACACTGCTGCAGAAACAAGCAAGCCAGATGTGGCTCTTAAGTTTATATGAGCTTGACTGAATGTTCTCAGACAGTAACAAGTAGAAGGCATTATAAAAGGCTGTATCCCCACTGGGAAAACATTTAGGTTGTGTAATAAATAAAGGCCTAAGCCTGAGCAAAAGATACTTAATCTGGGGAGAAACAGGTAGCTCCAGAGTGCAGTTCATTTAATCCTAAATAAAAGGAGTTAAAATACACTACAGCATATCAAAATCAGATATCTAACTTTAGGCTTCTAGAGCTATATGAGAAGGATCTCAGCTAAAGCATCACAATAACATTAAAACTCTGATTTCCTGCTCCCCACCTGTGCAAGAGGAGGGTCATGCTATTTCCCTGTGTCTATATCTCATGGGTTTGTTCAGTAAATGAGTACTTGGAAAATGTTTTGAACTCCCTGTGCAGAACAAACTACTTCC
>NW_009965996.1:0-957 GCF_000747805.2 Chaetura pelagica | reverse complement strand
TTTTTTCTGATGGCCATTCCATCTAGTTGGATTTCAGTATAATGTGTGGCCATGTGTGATTTATCCCTAGCCATGGATTTCTTCCAATGGCAGGAAAGTAGGGGCATATAATACTAAACTGCCCTGCACAGCTTATTGGAGATGAGGAAGTTTGAAACTGCCTCTGTCAGTTGATTAATTGAGCAGGAGGAGTAGTTAGAAATAAGGTTTTCTAATCTACAAACACCTCACATCTGTGGAAAACAAGTTTCCCTCTTTTGTTTTGCTCAAATGTATGTAATGCCTTACCAGAACTAGCAGTAATCTGTCAAATCAGGATGGCAGCCAAGTTCTAAGAGGATGGAGGAAAAAATATAAACTCAACCAGCCAGGTGAGCCTGTCTGTGGCCTTCTGGCTCCCACAGCCCAGGGCATCACGCCTGCTTTGCTGCTTTGGTTCCCTATCATTTGTAGTATGGGGAGTTGCTTGAGTCTGTGTAGATGATGTGGAAAAGAAGGTGGCTCCTAATATCATTCTCCTCCTCTTTCCAGTGTCCAAATTTAACTACAACCCATCTGAGAGCTTGTTTGTGCTGGCCCCAGTGCAGTCCCTCTCCTTTGGGTCAGTGATGAGTGCCATGGGGCTGGGGTTCCTCCTCTCAATGCTCTTCTTCATAGAGCAGAACATCACAGCATCGCTCACCAATGCCCCAGAGAACAGGTAATACTTTTACTACTCCTCTTCCTCTGCTGAGGGACAAGTCTTCTCCCAGGACTGCTAAACATTGTCTGAATATTACTGGGACATGTTCTTCAGAACTTCTGTTGTCATAGATTAAAGCAATTCTACTGTTCAATTCCTCACTGTCCCCAGAACCCAATATTGTGGCAATGAGTCCAAAATGCAAAGCATCAGTGAGCTCCTCACTTGAGTCTGTTTGTTCTTTGCCCATGAGTGAATGTTACATAGATATATAT
>NW_009965995.1:0-957 GCF_000747805.2 Chaetura pelagica | reverse complement strand
TCCAACCTTAAGCATTCTATGATTCTATGAATAAAAATTATGGGGTCATCTTCATGGCCAATATAAATCTGTCTCAGAATACTAGACTTTAGAAACTTGAAATGTAAGATGTTTGTTGTCAGTTTGTGAGTAAAATAATTGATATTAGAGACTTCTAAAGAGCACTCACACAGATAAAGTTTACTGTCATATATGTTTAGCTGATTTGAGTTCAACGATTGAGCCGGTTTGGGAGGAGGCTGAGTGTGAGTATGTAGATGTGTTTGAGAAATTGCTTTCATTAATGTCTTCAGTGAAACTGAATACAGTTTTATCAACATCCATTTATACATTTTTATCACATATGCAACATGTGCACTGTAGAACAACTTCCATTTAACAACTTCCTACAATTCTAGTATTATGCTTGTTTTGCTTATTTTTATTGGTTCAATTTCTTTGTTAGGAATGGAATTTTATTTTTTCTACATTCTTTCAGTGAAGCCAACACCAGAATAGAGTTTAAAAAGGCATATGAAATTATCTTCCTAGAGAATTTGCTTTTGATGGCATATTTTGCTACTATTTAAAGTGACTTCCACTGAGCTCCAATAAGTATCCAACTTTAAACAATCCACTGAACTACTTTCAATCTTTTGCTATCAATAGTCATTAAATCAAATCCTGTTATTTTCTTCTGCACAATTCTGCTAGTAAATGGCTTCAGTTTAAAGGAACGTATTATTCAGACTTAACCCTTAATATGATACGCAAAATATTCCCTCTCACATGAGTGCATTTTCAGAAATGTAATTCATTGTGCAGTATTTTTCAGTCTTTACTCTTAGCTACAGAAGGTACTGTGGGTGGTTTACTTGAACTTGCTGGAAGTTTTTGTTGACTGTAGTAGGGTTTGACCGTTTTTGATGTTTTACAAATGTTTACCATGCAAATGCATTGCAGACTTTTTTTTTTTTT
>NW_009965994.1:0-957 GCF_000747805.2 Chaetura pelagica | reverse complement strand
AGATCACAACAATATGCAAGTACAAAAACATCCATCTTTTCCTGAAACGCTTTATTTGGTTTTGTTCCTCATTATTACTATTTCACTTGTGCCGTCGTCTGTCTAAAAGATATAAGCAAAATAAACTGCATTCAAGCAGAAAACTGTTTTCTTACATTTTTCCTCTATTTTCGAAAACATAGTTAATTAAATGTGGTTATTTTTTAAACAGTTATAAAGCAGAGGCAGAGAATTGACCCAAAGTGAAGCTACCTGCTCAGTTCACACCCTACTTGCTTGGCACAGCATCTGCTAGGTGAAGTGCATGCTCAAAGAAGTCCCTACCTTCGGATTTGCAAGTCAAACTTCACAGAGGTGTCCATTTCAGACTGCTGGTGCACGCTGAAACGCAGGCCAGCTAGTAGCTTTAGAAGAAAAATTACTAAGGTTCAGTGGAAGCACAATAAAACACACAATAAAATGTTCTTAATAGTCTTACACTAGAATGAAACCGCTTGAGGCACATGGTCACAAAGAGAACACACACAGAACTGTCAAATAAAGCTTGACCAGTTCACAGACTACGAATCTCTCTGGAGATTTCAGCCACTACATCAGTGCCACAAAACAGAAGTGATGCTATATTTCCCTTGCTTCAGCCATTTGTACAGGGAACTCAGCATCCCCATGTGTAGCAAAAAGCACTGTAGAACAGGACACAGTTTTAACACTTGTAAATTCAGTTCCCAAGGTTGGTTCTATAATCAGTGCTTGACAGTGCTTCAACATCTGTACACTTCAGCTTTCTATACTTTGAAAGACCTTGGAAATCACATTTATAAATCTATACCAAATGTCTCTTGGAACAAAGGCACCATCAAGTTGTTTATAATTGTGATGGATTTTCACTTCATAGAGTAAGACTTACTGTGTCATATCATCTTAATATCTGCCAGGTCCCACTAACAGATTTTTTTT
>NW_009965993.1:0-957 GCF_000747805.2 Chaetura pelagica | reverse complement strand
AAATTTATTTTTAAAAGGTGTTAATAATTATAAAACCAAAGCATTTTATAGGGAGAAACTAAATAGCTTTAGTGTTAGTGAAGGCTGACATTCTCAGAGATAAGTGCCAATTACTTCAGGTACCTTTAAGATTGTTCTTTCTCTGTTTCTGGAGGTCATATAAGAAAAATGAGTTGATGAATGATTTCAGCAGCACAGGAAGTTCCTTCCAGTCCTTTATTTCTGAAATGTCTTATCATATGAAGTAGAATACTTAGGTACATCTAAGAATTGCATCTGAGCTGTGACATGTATCAGTCATACAATCTAATGAAAAACTGTAGAAATTTTAAAACTTCTTTTTTCAGTGAATCTGTATTGATTTACATCTTCTATATTACTGGTTTTGAATCCTTTATTCTTTGAGCCCTGCGTGAAATGTTCCAGTGTATTCCTGGGATCAAAGTTAGGTTATGGACATATAATTACATGGCTCATCCTGCTTGCCTTTTTCAAGTATTGAATCATTAGTTTTCTTCCAGTCCTCTGGAGCTTCCCTAGTGTTCCAAGACTTATTGAAAAATCAATGTCAATTGTCTAGAGAGCTCTTCAGCCAGCTCTTTTAAAATTATTGAATGCAAGACTGATTTAAAAATATCTAGTTTTAGTAGATGCTGCTTAACAGCCTCCAGACTTACTGTGGAAGTGGGAGGTATTTCATCATCATTTGATAAGACCATACCAGCTTGACTTCTCTAAATACAAAGAGAGAGTATGAGTATATTTCTGCTTCTTTTGCATCGTTATTGGCATAGTTATATGGTTTTCCTCTATTGGTAGATAAATATTAGTGTTAGGATTTCTTTTGCAATTGCTATTTTATTGTGTTGAGTTCCCAGTTTCTCATTTATACTCATTATTATCCACGTCAATTTCATTTGAATCTTAGTTCTTATATATTTGTGTATGAATTTTTTT
>NW_009965992.1:0-956 GCF_000747805.2 Chaetura pelagica | reverse complement strand
TTTTTTTTATGTGATGACATATGGGAAATGATGAGCTGGTTGGAGAAAACAAGAATAAGCAGTAAACTAGAAGAAGGGCAAGAAACTAGAATGAGGAGAAATGACCATCCATCATCACTGCTCACAGTGAACTCTTCCATGGGACAAAAGATACAGGTGGAGCTTGACACCATAGGTAGAAGAGAGGGAAAAGAAAATGTGCTAGTGGCAGAGTTGAGAGGTATTGTCAGATATCCTTCAGAACAGTCTGGATGACCTCACAGACTAGACTAGCATAAATAGGAGGAAACTCTAAAATCCTGAACGCATCACCTTGCACTTTGCATTAATTCCTGCCACACTCAGATGTTCTGTGGATCCACTGAGTTGCAGAGTAGAAAGACCCAGATGTATTGGGTAATCATGAGATATCTGAGCTACCAACAGCATGTCATGTCAGACCAATGCAATCCTAAGACATGTTTCTAGCTAAGTTGCAGCTGTATTGATGAGGTCTCTTCTGGAACAGCATGTACAATTTCCATCATTGGTGTGCAACCCTGATGGATTCGGAACAAGAACCACCAATCAGGGAAAGGAACCAACTGCTTTGCAAGAGAAGATTACAAATTTGACTCCTTATGCCTAGGAAAGACAAATGTATATAATAGCTTCTTAAAAACTTATCAGGGAGATAAGCACCAAGAGGAGGAAAGACCTGTTAGCCCGAAGGACATCATTGGCACCAGAATAAACAGGAATGAAATGGCCATAAATTTAATCTAGTAAGTAGGAAGAAGTGTGCAAGTGACAGGAGAAGTGAGTCTGCAGCAACCTCTTCTCTGAAACATGGAGGGGAAAAGCCTGGTTAGGATTAAGTGGGAGCATGATCCTTTCTAAAAGGGGAAATACAGAATCTGCAACTGGTAAAAAACATCCAACAGAAGCACTTTTTTTGCTTTCTTTTTTTTTTTTTT
>NW_009965991.1:0-956 GCF_000747805.2 Chaetura pelagica | reverse complement strand
CCTAAACAGAATCTGCCAAGCCCACACCAGGTGCAAAGCCTTTGTTTAAAAAGTGTATTAGTAAAAGCATTTGTGTTAGTTACACCTGGGATTAACGTTCATGTCTAGACACGATCTTGGGGCCAGATTCTGCAAGGGGATTTGTGTAAGGAGGATTTTGACTCCATTAAGGCTCTGTGCAGGGAATGGTTCACCTCAGCTTGTTAAGTAGAGGAATAAAAATTTAGCTCAATTGTTGTATTTACAAACGTAATTATGTGGCATAGTGATTTTTTCCCTGTTGTTCCTGTCTGTCTTAAATATTCTGTAAACTAATACTTTAAAATAAATTTGCTGTTCAATATTTGGTATCATGGATGTTAGTGAGCAGCTCGATCTCCTTAGGCCTGTGACACTAACAGGGTCTGAAGAAGTGTGACCTTCCATGTAATTTACCAAATAATATATGTATTTTTCAAAAAAACTTATTTGCAACATATTTTTTAATATGTACTCCCTTAATGTTTCTTTCTGATAATTTTATGTAACACAGGTATTCTGTGGATACAGATTATGTGCTGAGACTATATCTGTCTTTAAAGAGGAGAATTATTGGTGAGAGCTTGTCAGATGTTAGTAGCCAAAGTTAAAGGGTTTGCTTAAGGGAACAGATGGCCAGGCAACCATCATGTCAGAGAAAACAGCATGTATTCCCTGTATTCTTGATTTAACACAAGAGGGAGCATGTCTAATCTTTAACCTTTAAATATTGCAACTTCAGAGAGGAAGCTTTAAGTGTTGAGTGTCAACTAATTTATGTTCTAGTCTCCATGTGCAAATATTGATACAATCTCTGCATATTTCTGGCATGTTTTCAGCTTTGGTTGCAGCTGCTGATTTATAGCATAAATGTTGGCTTGATAAATGTGGAGATAAGAACTCAGCTAATTATCTTTTGAACTTGTTAAAATATGTAT
>NW_009965990.1:0-956 GCF_000747805.2 Chaetura pelagica | reverse complement strand
TGAACTTTATGATCTTGAAGGTCTTTTCCAGCCACAGTGATTCTATAATTCTATTATTGATTCTATGATTCTTAAGGCCCTTTTCAACACAAGATATTCCATGATTCCATGAGCAACAGTTATAATACTATCATTATGCAGTAGGGATATTCCAGCTCATTTTGAATCTATCAGGGCATTAAACACCTTCACTTCAGATTCAGCTGCTGCAAATATAATTAATGACATCAGACCACCTACCATCAAGACTTAGAGTTCAAATCTCTTACAAAAGCAATCAGCTGTCTATCTGGGAAGAACCCTGTCTGTACATGCTTCCATCTATGTCAGTGATTCAACATGCTATACTGCACTCAAAGTTCATATGCAGTTTATACAAGGTGAAAAACCTCCCCCATACTCCACTTTCATCCTCTGCCAGCTGGTCTATTATGTCATATCACTTGAGTTTAAAAATTGATACATCCCTGTATTTATTTTTCCCCACCTGATAAATATTTATGAAGATTTTATTCCAGTCCTAACGCATGCATGCTATAACTAATCTTCTTTTTATTCAGTCAAGCATCTTAAAGGAAAAAGAGTTTGAAAACAGGCTTTTCCTGCTGCCAAGCTTGTGCTCCAGAAGTCAGCACATTAAGTGAAATGATGCAGGTTTGGAAGGTAATGCAAAAAAACAAACCAACCACCACCATAAGAACCCAAATAAAACAGCACACAAGATTAACACCAGTTTCACAACAATGGAATGCAGTAAGGACTTAAGACCTGCAAAAATTAAATGTTTGAACGAAAGATGTTCTGGCATTTGGTGATTGTTCTCTCCCTAGGATGTGAGCTATCAGCCTAAATAATATTAAAGCACTATTTTATGTAATTAACACATAGCTGGTGCAACTTTCACCCATTTCCCATTTATTGCACTGATTTTGATCAAGGTTGCTACTGAAAGAACA
>NW_009965989.1:0-956 GCF_000747805.2 Chaetura pelagica | reverse complement strand
GGGGGGGGGAAGGCCAGGAACACATGCACCTGCTAAAAGCAGGAGGACTGTTGACATGTTACAGACCTGCAGACAAAAACTGCCCTATGTAACCCCTTTGCTTCTGTGCATGTGGAGGCCATCACCCTCTTCATGTCACTGACACCAACTGCAGGTGGCTTTCGTTAGTGAGGGAAGTCAAAGCTACATGTCAAAGAGCTGTTCTTGAAGTGGAGACATCCCAACATTTACAGTAATGGCTAAAATGATAATCACCTGTTATGTGACTGAAGGAAGACTTTCTCAACAATCTCAAACAGTTGGAAGTGGTGCAAGAAGAGGTCAAGATGGTGCTAAAAAGGCAAAATAAAATGACTGCTATGTGTGTGAACAGTATAGAGAGGAAGCAAGAGGCATGAGGGATGAGGGATCCTGAGATAACTGATAATGGATAATGTGCCACCCCATGCAACTTACAGAGGCTAAGACTCAAGGTACCCTAAATTCTAATGGTAGTTAGTATGTGATTTAAATATGTATATTTATATCACGCCATTCTTCAGTTTGCCTTTCTGTATTTGTTTGAAACTCTTTGATGTCTTCACATGACATGTTCACGTTTTATTTTTCCTATATGAGAACAAGTCTTTTAAAGTCCTAACTTGTTACTATTTCACATTTCTTAGACATTTTTAGTGCTTCAGAGGCATCTAATGTTTTCAGTCTCACCAGTCAAAAGCTAATGTTTGTGTTTTAACCTCCCCATCTAATCCAAGAAAAATATCAAGTCTAGGATTGTTCTTTGCATTCATCCAAACTTTTGCCCCACTTTGGCAAACTACCAATGCATGTCTGAAGACAGAAGGAGAGGCAATAATAACAGGAAAGAAGACAGAATTATGAGGATAATACCAAGAAACAAAAGCATGTAGGAGATAAAACACAGAACAAACAAAAAACCCCAAACCAAACAAAAA
>NW_009965988.1:0-956 GCF_000747805.2 Chaetura pelagica | reverse complement strand
ATGATCTCTAGAGGTCCCTTCCAATCTCTAAAATTCTGTGATTCTGTAATGTTGAAATAATTGGCGCCCAGTATTTGCAAAGAGTAGGAGCTGGATGTCTCATCTACCAAGAGCAGCATAACCCATTTCCTCCACGAAGATAATCAACAGAGAGAAAAGCAGAACATGTCAGTTCATTCATATCTCAGTCTCTTTGTACAATCAATAGCACAGGCATCAGTCTGAGTGTAATTTAATTATATTGATCTGCAAACTTTCCACCTGGACACAATCTAAAACTAAACAGACCAGTGAGACCCAAATGGTCAATATGTGCTAAAATTGATCAAGTTTAATTTGTAAGAGTGCAGTAGATATGAGTGATGAACAAATCCCAAACCAGGCTGTGAGTCTCCTCAGCTTATCAGAATGAAAGGCTAGGAGCACCAGTTCTTCCTCAGCACTCATCCCCCATCCCACCCTGTAGCATCTTTCCATCTGCTACACACTCCAAATCTAGAACTGATGGTGATTTCTACAAACAAAGCCAGTACTACTGGGTGAAACAAGTCAGAGAAGGAACCATCTTTGACAGGCAGGAAATGTAAACTGGTGCTAAAACTTGCTCTCCCAGAAGGGCACTGGTCAAGATACACTTTTCCACATCCCTCAATTCTCATAAAGCAGTGTTACACTTTAGCTAGTAGAA
The DNA here is from genome assembly GCF_000747805.2 of Chaetura pelagica. Taxonomy (NCBI): domain Eukaryota; kingdom Metazoa; phylum Chordata; class Aves; order Apodiformes; family Apodidae; genus Chaetura; species Chaetura pelagica. The sequence goes on along the minus strand of NW_009965988.1, from coordinate 268 downwards.
TTATAAAGAAGATTGCCAAGTGCAACTGGGTGAGAGCTCAGCTGAAGATCTAAGAGCACACAGAGCCCATGGGCTGAAGCAGAGGCATTTGCACAGTAACCACTCCTAGAGAGGAAAATCCTTTTATACTATCTGAACACATCCTAGATACTTTCTTTCACCATTCTTGAATTTTACTTTTTACATATTAAGGAATGATATGCTTAATTACTGGCAGTACCACAAGATCTTTCTGCAAAAACACTCTTGGTTTTGTACCCTTTTTTTT
>NW_009965987.1:0-956 GCF_000747805.2 Chaetura pelagica | reverse complement strand
TTTTTTTTTTTTTCATTCGGTACATAATACTTGATAGTTTGTCAAGCAGCTTATACACAGCACAGGTGTATAAAGATCTACAGATCCTGCACATCTCACTTCCCTCCTTCAAACTTATTCAAGGCTTTGACTAGTTGTGATTAATTCTTTTTTGCCTTCACAGAACTTTTCTTTACATTTATATGTTCCATCAATTCACCTCCCCGGAAGTGACGTAAAACAGTGAAGGCACAAACATTTTAGGAATAGTATGTTTGTAATAAGATACAGTGATTCAGTATGTCAGAGAAGATATAGAAAATAATTACAAATATATTGACTGTAATGAACAAAAACACAGAGTCTGGCAAGAATCTTTTCCCATTGTTGAGGGCATACAGATCCACAGTTAGTAAGCTGACAGGGCATGAACATCAAATGTGACACACAAATTCCACTCTCTTATGCTGAGATGACGTATGGTATTTTATCTGTGTTTTAGACAAGTTACCATTGAATATAAAAAAAATGCAACAATTACATACATGACAAAAGATTTACATGCTGCCCCCAACATTTCTTGCAGTACATTTTGTGCTTGGGTTTTTCTTTTTTTTGTGCAAGTCTGTAAAACATCAAGAGAGATCACACTCATTTATTTCTGCCATGTTTTCTTTATAACCATTTCTGGCCTTCTTCTACACAGCTTCAAGGCAAATATTATGTTACAAACATACCTTTCCTTTAAAAACTTTCATAAATGCAGGTAATAAAACAAACACAAGTGTACAGACATTTGTTTTATAAAACCATAATAGGTGATTATCTACTATTTAGGGCATCAATGTGAGCAACGGAAAATAGAAATTAATTTCATTCACTCTGTTTATCCTTTTCTAATGTGGACTTAATATTCTGGTTCTGAGTTATTTGCAACCAAGTAATGGAGTATTCTTGGGTAATGCTCCTGTTTTTTT
>NW_009965986.1:0-956 GCF_000747805.2 Chaetura pelagica | reverse complement strand
AAAGTGAGATAACTAATGTGAAACCCTTCTGCCAGGGTTGGGGAAAGCATCCATGTTTCTGAGGCACGATGTACTGTGCTAACCCCTCCTCAGCATCTACATAAAGGGCTTAATTTATATAATAAAAGCCCTTTCCTTCTCTATTTCTTAATCTTTGTCATCAAGAAATCTGGACTACTATTTAATTACTCAATTCCAGATCAGGAAAATTTGCTTCTACTTTCAACTTTTGGGGAAAAAGAAGGAAACTAGAAAAAGGAATCTGTAGTGATGAAGAAACTCACATCCTCCGCAACAGAAATTTGATGACTCATGTTTCACAAAGCCTGGTGGTCAGTTTTAACCATGTGATACCCAGGAGACTGGAACAAAAAGTTTGCTCTGTTATGCTCAGTTCAGAAAGCAGGTCATTAGCCAGACAGTTCAATGTCTATTAAGCTCTGTTTACCATCCACCTTTGGCCTCCTGTCTTCTCCTGGGAAAACATCAAGCACCAACATGCACACGCTACACGGTGGCTTCTCACAAAAACATTTTACAAAGCGTAGCCACAGTTTTAAAACACAGAACAACATGCCAGACATACAAAGGTTTCTCTATCTTTTCTGCGACATAAATTTAATCTCCAAAATCTCCATTTGTCCACAGCCCGAAAACAGTGAGTCTACAGCACAAAAACGGAGTTTGGCTCAAGACAGGAACCCTTGGAGGCATTATAGCAGCAATAGATTGCTTGATATCATTAGAATGCCAAGACTGTCTGCTTTCCTAGGGGAAATAAAACATTCAGTTTGCAGCTGACACTTCACAAGATACTGATCCATAACACTGCCCCAGAACTGGCTTTTGCAAACACATTGCAGACTATTATAGGGTTTCTAAACTTTTGTCAAAAATTGAATTCCTTTTCTTCTCTCTAACGGGATGGCTAAAGACATGATGCAGACTTCTTACAC
>NW_009965985.1:0-955 GCF_000747805.2 Chaetura pelagica | reverse complement strand
CGAAGGAGACTCCACAGCTTCCCTGGGCAGCTTGTCACTCTCACAGTAAAGAAGCTGAGTGATTACAACACACATTTGGTATTACGGAATAGTGGTTCAGTCTAATTTTTTGCATTTGGCTCAGTCATCTGCTTTGATGCAGAAGAAGAGCGTGACCAGGTTTATCCGTGAGGCATCAGAAAAGCCCAAGAGCACTAAGCATGTCCTTTCTCCTTATCACCGGTGGATAATCAGCTCCTGACTTCCTACCCTCTCCCCTCAAGAATCACCTCTATTTCTCTCCCTCAGGTACTATTCAGACATCGCCAAGATGCCAGCAATCAGTGACCAGGACATGAATGCCTACCTGGCTGAGCAGTCTCGCATGCACATGAACGAGTTCAACACTATGAGCGCGCTCTCAGAGATCTACTCCTACGTTGGCAAGTACAGCGAGGAGGTAAGGGCCCCACAGGGGAAAGAGCAGTTCTGCAGGACCATGGCACAGCTCACCCATTCCCAGGGCCCAACACGTGTCACAGATACCTATCTTCATCCTGCCTAGGGGAATGATGGCCTAAAGGAACGAGAAGCAAGGCCTGGGGTCTGGAAAGGGAAGGTCTGGGATTATTTATACTCTTCCATTTCGATTCTGGTTGGTTTTGTCTCTTATTATTGGTCAATCAGGTTTAGCTGACTTGCAGTAGTTGATGTTCAGATGTTTGCTTGCTACAGAGGAGCCCTGCATGAGCTCTGCATCACATGTGGCCAAAAGCTGTTTAAGCATATGTGCCCAGTGACATTCCACATACCCTAAAACACCTAGGAATGATCCAGCAAGCATAACACAGGGCTTTAAAGGAGTTTCCAGTATGGTTCTGTGTGTTGAAGACCAGGTGAAACCCCCTTAGGGCATCTTCAGTAGCATGGCAAGGTGATGAATAAGGTGCAAACTGGAGCATAGGAGGTTCAATGT
>NW_009965984.1:0-955 GCF_000747805.2 Chaetura pelagica | reverse complement strand
ATTAAAAAACCCAACCCATCCAAGAAATAAAATACTGAGGATCCAGCTAACCTTTTGCTCTGCTGCTGTGTAGGGACTTGTACCTTAGCTCTGGTGAGACAATCCCAGGCTGGTCTGCAGGAGACCCTCCCAGCCCATCTGCCCCCCAGTTCTCTTGCCTTGCTATCACAGCCACAGAGCTCTGGTGCCAAAGCACAGAGTGTGCCAGCACACCTTGCACACCCTCAGGTAGCTCTGACCCCCTTTCCAGGTGGGATATCGGAGCAAACTTGCACAAAGGAATCTAATGAGGCACTGAAAAGACTAATGTTCTACCCTGAAAGAGAAAAGGTTAGAAATAACAAGTAGTTCTACTCTCTTGCTGCATTTGGTGTCTTGTCTTACACTTTTTGAGATATTTATAATTAATCAATGCTAAAGCTTTTTCTGCATAGCTGAGTTTCTTTCCTTTGACTTACACTGTCATCCCATAAATGTGAAGCTCCTCAATGCAAATACACCATAGCTAGTCCACAGCTTAATTGGAACAGTGACATATGCACTAGACACGACTGTCAGTACCAATCCCACGTGAGCAGCAGGAGGAATCTGGTGAGCTGAGTTGCTGATGACCCAGAGATTGCCTCGGAAACATTAATAGCAGCAACGTGATTGTTTTCTGTTTTTTGATGTCAGCACTGTTACATCACCTGTTAAACCAGAGAAAGAATGGGCTCTCAACTTTTCCTGTGGTTACTGACTGATTGCACTTAATGTGAAGGTTCCCTTCCCAAAGCCAAAACACCCTACTTTTTGCATTGGCAGCTGGCTCAGCTGATCAGAGGTAGCCCCTGGAGAAAAAGGATCTTCTGGGACCACAGTGCCTGACAGCCCACCCTGCATTGCTGAGAGCTAGTGAATCCATAGGAGAGTGTGCTGTGACTTGGGAGCACTGGCCCAGGAGAGATCTACGTCC
>NW_009965983.1:0-955 GCF_000747805.2 Chaetura pelagica | reverse complement strand
CCCAAGGGTCTTTTCCAACATGAATGGTTCTGTGATTCCCTGGGCAGCTTCTAGGTTGCAGTGCAGTGAGTTCTAGGTGCAGTGAGTTAAGTGAGTTAATGGCCCCAGGCCTTTGGGTTTCCCAGGCTGAAGTGAGGTTTATGGACTCCAGCCTAGGCTTGAACCTCTGTTCCTCCTGCATTCACCAGCCCTGCTGTGCTGCCTACAGTGCCACACATTGCAGAGTCACCCCAAAGAGGATTTCCCTTCTCCCCACCTCCAGAGCATGATTCTGTGAACATGTCCCATGCTGCTCTCCAAACTCAATCTGAAGACCTGTTACCTGTATGATAACACCACAGTGCTAAACATTCTAACAGCTTGTTTACATCCTCATTTTTTTGTGGTGCAGCTTCCAGCTGGAGCCGTGGAAGCTGGTTAGACAGCTTTGCTTTCATTTATGCTCCCAGTTTGTTTGGGAAGCTAGTGATAGTAAAATCTCTCCACCAACCAAATCAGCAAAACTTTTCCAAGTTCTCCACCAACCATTTCTGTTGACTGGAGTTTTCCTTTAGTCTTGATGGTTCTTGAGGTTCTGCCTCCGCTTCCACAGTAAAAGGAGAAGGTTTCGTAACCATAAATCAAGATGAAGAAGGGCAGTGAGTGACTCAGATGTGGATCTCCAGGAATGCATTTTTCTTTGGCATTTCAGACTCGGAATGACTGGAGGGATCTCCCACACTGGCTTTTATTAAAGCATTGCAAAGACTGGGGCAGAACACTGCACATGGGTCCCTCTCATTTAGAGAAGGCTCTCAAGGCATCAAATGCTCAGCCTTTAGGGTAGATCACATCTCAGATATGTTTATCTACCTGCTGTGATGATTTCATACTGCAGGTTCAGATTGTATCTCCTCTGTTTAATTTCAAAGCCTCTCCCCATCAGGCTTTGAAGAAGGTCTTGTCTTTTTTTTTT
>NW_009965982.1:0-955 GCF_000747805.2 Chaetura pelagica | reverse complement strand
GTTGCTCAGGGCCCCATCCAACCTGGCCTTGTACACTTTCAGGGTTGACTGGCCTCAGTATATATTGGGGCATCCATTTCAAAGAGGAAAAGTATATTGCCTTTATTACCACAAATTCTCATGTTATTGTGTATTCTGCTACGTATTTAAAGGAATTATTAATTTAACTTTACTTTTTCTTCCTGCAAATCCATACCAGATATGGGTTTCATCATCCTTCAGATGTACACTTCATCATATACATCACTAAGTAAATTAAATATATAATTAATTCAATCTAGAGAACATACCTGTTCACTAAGTGGGTGTTCTCTGATTTTGGTAGTACAAGTCAGTCATGATCTTCTCCTCTAATAAGTGTTATTTCATCTTCAGAAAGCTTTCTGTAGACATGAGTACACCAGCAATCCTCACACTGCTGAGTTAATTATTGAGCATTAAGGCATATCCAGGTGCGATAGCATGCAGCTGTCTGTCTTACCAATGCCTAAGAGGAAAAGAGAAGAGATGGCTGCATTCACCATTTCTAGAGGAACTCAGCAAGAATTATTTCATCTGTCATTACAGTGGAAAATAGTGGTTTGAGAACCTCACATTCTTACTGTTTGTGTCAGTCAGTTCATGTTAATCTAAGACTATATGGTTTCTAAAAGAGAAGTCCTGCTCTTGCTCCCAAAAGACACACAGAATAGGGCTGAATTATCTTTTTTCACATCAGTGTGGTTTAAACGGACTGAAGCTAATTGTGAAACTGCACCCCAGAGGCAAGCTGGCTGATGAGTTTTACCATTCATCTTAGATGTTTCCAGTGCTAACTTGTAGCTCTTGCTGCATTGTGAATTCAGCTACTTCAAGTTTCTTCTGCCTCTTGTGTGTTCACTGAAGAAGGAACTCATAAAATTGGCTTTGACCCATGTATCTCTTCTGGTTTGAGCCAGGAAAGAACTAATTTTCT
>NW_009965981.1:0-955 GCF_000747805.2 Chaetura pelagica | reverse complement strand
ATTTAATAAAATATATTAAGATGGAATTAAGATTAATAGAAATTTACTGGAATAATGAATTTACTTTATATAATGTCCTGATGTAGCTGAATGCTAGCCGACAAAGTTACTTTAAAGTATTTTTAGTAGAAAGATGCTGAAATGAAATTACGCTTTATGAAACAACATGCTTTGTGTAATCCACATTCTTGGGTAAATAATTGGCTACAAAACTATTAGCAGAGCAGGAACATCCTCTAGATAGAGGTAAAAGTAAACCTTGTGAAGTCCAGCCCTGCCTGTGCAACTCCAGAAGACTGTTTTTCTGACACTCCAGGCCTTCCACATGTAGAAAGATAACAATCTTAAGGAACTAGGGGCCTTGCAGTTGGAAGTTGACTGAGACCAGCTAGACTTGTCACCCAACACTATGCATGTGTTGGAGAAGGGATTAACACCTGCAAATTCTCCAGAAGATGTCCAACCTAAGAAGCTTGAAGATCATACATAAGAAGAATGCAAATACTACAATGAATTCCAGTAAATCTGATGCATATGAATCTACTAGGACAACATAGGTCTTGCCTTTTGCTGCTTACAGCCTGAAAGACTTTGAGACAACTCTCGTGCATTCAGCACTACAATAAAGAATGCCTGCCTTTTGAAGCTTAAAGACAAGCGTTAGAGAGTTCTTTCAGTGATTGAATTTTATGGTAACATGCCACTTACAGGTATTAGAAGGGTTCTTTTTAGCTGGAGTGACAAAGGCCCAGTTAGAGGTCTCCTTTACTTCACAGTGTCACATGGATCTTGTTCAGGTAAGGTTCATGTGCAGCTGACCAAGGAGCCATCAGAGAGACAGTAGATGTGCCTCTTCAATTAACATGCAAAAGAACTGAGACAAGAGCTGAGCAGAGCAAGCGCTTTAAGAAAAATAAAAGCCATGCTGGAGAGGCAGAGCAGTGTTGGTGGTTGG
>NW_009965980.1:0-954 GCF_000747805.2 Chaetura pelagica | reverse complement strand
GGGGTCCTGAGGGGCATCAGTGTTCTGAGCAGTTGTCACCACCATAATCATTAAGATGAGGGCAACACAGTGATGAGTATCACCAGTACCCCTATTGTGACCTGGATCTACAGTCTCCCAGGCTAGATCTTCAGCGCAAATATCTTCCTCCTGTGCCATCAGCTTCCTTGTTGCTAGCTCAGACTGTGTTTGGGAAAGTATCTACATCCAGCAAAGACCATTCAGCTGTGGTTACCATCACCCACAGGAGGGCTCCTGTTCCTCAGCACAGGGCATGATACCAGCTGCGCTGCAGTGCACTGCGCTTCTTGGCTGTTCTCTTTGTTGTTACTTGCACACTCAGCGCAAACCTGTGGGTGTGTTTTAGAGGCAGGAGGGTGCAGTGGTGGTTCTCTGAGTTTGAGAGAAAGCCTGGCACTAGGAGAACAGGCAGCTTCCTGTACAGGCTGGCAGTGCTCTCTTAGTGCCGTGGGACTGCCACGTAGCACAGTAGTAGGTACCTTCATCATTGGAGTCGATGTTTTTGACTGAGAAAGTGCAGATGTTTGGATCTTTCTTCGAAGAGTGATACTTGGCTCTGTAGGAACTTTCAGAATAAGAAGGCTGTCCTGTGCTGATGAACAGAATCCATTCAGGGGCTCTGGAGGGTATGTGTCGGTACCAGTGTATATACGCAGACTGGAAGTCCGATAGCCCCTCGACTGTACACTCCAGATATGCAGTTTTTGTTTCCCCTCTGGTAATAGATACTTGCTGCTTCAGAACCACTTGTGCTTGTCCATCTAGAAAGGAGAGAAAACATAACACTCTTAGCCTGCCATTTATTCACACAGGCAGGCAGGGGAGGCCTCCTGCTGCTGCCCCATGCTGGGCCATGGTGATGAGGGGAACCTACAGGACCAGGCTGCAGCCAGGAGCAGGAGCAGCAGCATCCTGAGGGCTCTTGGGCTCTCT
>NW_009965979.1:0-955 GCF_000747805.2 Chaetura pelagica | reverse complement strand
GTGCAGAACTTTGCAGTTACCAGCCTCCTGTGCAGGGCTCTGGGCAACCTTTCCCTGCTCTCCAAAAAGTATAGTGTCAGCAAGTGAGAAAGTGGGGAAAAAGGGGCAAAATCACATATTTAAGGTCCTTTCCTCGTCCCTCTGTCCCTGCGGAGGGCTGGGGGAGCAGCAGAAGATGCTGTAAATCCAACTGTGTTCATTTGAGGTTTGACTTGTGGGAAGCCTGGCTGAGCTGAGCTGTTAGGGGGCATTTTTCGGAGGAGGACTGAGTTTGTTTTTTGCCGGGTGAAAGCCAAGGTGCCACGAAGGTCCTGCTTTCAGAGGGGCTGGGGGGAGAAATGGGAGAAGCTGAAGAGGATGCAGCCAGGAGGTTTGTTTTTCACACTCTTTTCGGTGCCATATTTGTTTTCCTTGACAGTGACTTACAGCCCAGCTTTCTTTTCCATTTTGTTAGGGCAATAAAGAAGATAAATCTGCAATAATTCAGCTCTCAGTCTTTAATAAAATCTTGTCTTCTTCCCCCAGCCCCTGGGAAGATCTCAGTTTTGCAGCCCGGTGAGATTGGCTGGGTTTTTCCATTTCACCGACAGAAAAATAACATTACTAGGAAAATTAATAGCCAAACACAATTTCAGGCAGAGAGAAAGGTTCCTGCAGGAGGAGCAGGACTCGATCCCATGCTGGCCCAGGGGATGCTTTTCAGTGAAGGCCTGGAGCAGCGTGGCTGCTGCTGCAATTACTTTTGTCTTTGTTAATGGGCTCGCGGGTCACAGACCTCAAATAGCGGCTAATGAGAATTTCCACCTTCAAAGCAGATCGATGTGGAGCTCATCTCTCTCCAGCTTGTGCTTCCACTGGGTACTGAGGAGAAAGGAGATGAAGCTCCGAGTGGAGGGAGTGTTGGGGGAAATGCCAGGGCAGGGGCAGGCTGGAGGGAAAAAGTCCTTGGAAGTCA
>NW_009965978.1:0-955 GCF_000747805.2 Chaetura pelagica | reverse complement strand
CATCACTGCCAACCTGAAAAATCAGCAGCAGAAGAAAGAAGTTTCAGGCCCCAGAGCCTTCAAGGGACGCCCTACACAGATTTCCCTAGAGCCTTCAGCTTTTTGTCAGAGGCCAAATTATTTTTTTTTCAGTGTACAGAATCAGTTAGTTTTGTGTTGTCAATGAGCAACTGGACCAGTTGATGGTGACCAACAATTTTTGGTACTTTTGGACTGGTTGATGGTTACTGATAATTGTGTGTATTTTAGGATTGGACCAGTTAAGCAGGGAACAACAGATAGCTATAAATAACCTGTGATTAAGTCACAGATATATTTACCAGTAAGATTTGTGATACTAAATTTTGCTGGTATCCAACTATTATCTATTAACTATGTATCTATTGAGGACAGGTAAAACTGCCCACATTCTCAACAACAAGATCAATGTTATTATGAAAACAATGAAATAAATATGAATGTAAATGTAATAACAGTTAAAAACCCATACGTCATTCAATTTTAAAATGGGAACACCAGAAAGCAGAGCATGGTAAACTAAAATGTCCTTAAAGCAAAAGGCTCGTAAAAGTCTCTTCACTGCCAGAGCAAAGGTTCCACATAGTTTAAATTCTGTTTTTGCTGACTTCCACCTCAGAAACATCAGGGATCAGCTCAATGCATTTAAAGCAGCTGATCACAATCTTGTTACTGTTGTATAAAGTGTGTGCACAAGGTAAGAGTCTGAATCTAAGCAGGCCTCAGGCTCTAATACTTTCAAGGATAGGAACAGACCCACTAGTAAGCTCCTGCTCCTCAGTTCATAACCCTGCTTAAAGCATTCATTTTTGGATGAAAAGGAATCAAAAGTGTTGATTCTTTCAGAGCTTTAAATTCCTCATAGTGATTTTTTTCTGCAAGAATATAAATTACCAGATGGGGTTTCTGAACTAAATTCCAGCTTAGACAATGACAG
>NW_009965977.1:0-954 GCF_000747805.2 Chaetura pelagica | reverse complement strand
CAGAGCTGCTCCAGCCTTTGGATCATCTTTTGACCCTTCCCTGAACTCTCTCCAAGAGCTCTATGGCCTTCTCATGTTGTGGGTTCCAGAACAGTCTGTCACTTGAAAATGCTGATTAAAAAAACAACCAACAACTTTGCTTTGACTACAATACAGGTCCCAAACACCCTGACATTGTATTAGCCAACACTGCTTTGCCTTGTGGGCTGGAACAGACGACCTTATGAAGTTTTCTGTTACCTAAGTTAGTATATGTGTCTAAGATAAACATTACTACAGGAATAAAGCAGATATAATATTGCTACAATAGTTTTCTCTGTGGTCATAGGATTTTGATTTTTTCAACAGATTACTTGCACGAAATCTGAAAACCTTGTGACACTTAAAATCCTTGTTGAATAGGTTTAATAAACAAACCTGGTATTCTTTGATTCTTACCAAGTGTTATTCCTGGCATAAATAGATAGATGCCATTTAGCTCAAAAGGATTTAAGATATGGTTTAATAATGGTCTTTGTGTATACTCACAAAGAGAAAATACTTAATGTTAGAGAACACTTTAATCTAATAGAATGAAGCCAAAGCCAGGGCACTCAATGGACATCAACAACAAGAAAAGTGAAGCAATCCAGGGTAAATGGAAGTTAAATGGATGTTGCTAGTTTCCAATAATGTTGTTAAGTATAATTTCCAAAGACTGAGGATTTCAGTATCATTCTGTGCCCTTAAACACAGATTGTATGTCTTTTCATTCAAAAATGTATCTTCCATCTTAAACCTGTATTAGGAGGTTGTATTCAAGAACCACAGCATAAGGCTCTGTGCTGTATGATATTACCAGAGTGTGGCTATTTATGATAATGGCCTCTGTTAGCCTCAAAAAACTGCCCTCTCTTGGAGACATAAATGTCTACTCGTTCAAATGCATGGCAGCCATTTATCTACCTGAAAAAA
>NW_009965976.1:0-954 GCF_000747805.2 Chaetura pelagica | reverse complement strand
TAATTTTTTTTTTAATTGACCTGTTAAAAGCAGCTACAGTGAATTGTAAATACCAATACCAAGAAGATAGCCCCATCTTGCCTCCATTTCTGGTGACTACTATAATTTTTTTTTGAGAAATTAGTGGTCTGCATTAATTGAATAAGGCCACAGAAACAGCACTGCACCTTGAAGAACAGCTGGGATCACAGATGTCCTTGGCAGCTGCAGGCACCTACACTTCATGCTAGCTGTGGACGAATGAATTCATACCACAAAACCAGAGGAAATCAACTGCATAATGTGCTGGTATGTCCCAGAGACAGGCAGCAAGTGCTACAGGAGCTACGGACTGTCCTTTGCAGAAAATAATGGCTGTATAACCTAAAATGAGAGTTTAAAACCCCCCTATACCAATCTACAAGATGTGAATTTATGCCCAGCAAAATAAAAAGCCATCATGTGAAGCCCAACTTAATTGTCTGCCTGATCTGGAAAGTGAGCAGCAATTCATTTATTACTGCAACAAATACTAGCAAAACCCACTTATGCATTAGAATTATCTCAGTGCCTTAAAGTGAGATTCAGAAAAGCTTTTCTAGGTAGCATGCAGTAAAGTGAATGGTTGGAAATGCCATGTCTGACATACAGAAAACATGCAGTACAGTCCTGTCTTTGACAGCCACCAGGATGAGATGTCCCAGACCACATCCAAGCACTCAAGCTCTAGGCTCACTTGTCAGTCATTACGAACAGCAGAGTAAATGCCTACTCTCCAAAAACACTGTTGCGTTCTGGCCTTTTTCTTTCTTCAGTTGCACATCCAAACAGTCACTTAGTTTTTCAACAGTTGTTGTGTTCTGCAAAACCACTCTGTCCCCTTTAGGCAAACCTGCACCACCGACTAATAGACCAGCAGCATTAGCTTGATACAATCACATATGCTGGAGTCACCATCCCTGGAAGTATTTAAAA
>NW_009965975.1:0-954 GCF_000747805.2 Chaetura pelagica | reverse complement strand
TGTGACTACTGAAGTAAAACATAATTACCCAGTCCCTCTCCCAATATGATTCCTATAAGAACAATTTCTCCTAAAAGCCTTGTCTTGGCCAGGCCTTCTAAATACTCAAAATGTAGTCAATTCAGTAACAACATCAGGTTTGCAATCAATTCCCATGGCTCTCAATAAGGCTTCACACATCTGGCTTTGTTCCATCTAGTCTGAGATGTTTAAGTCATGTACTTCCACTGGGGATCAGGTTATACCAAGATATCCACAATCAAGAGGAAGAAAGAGAGGCACCTCCAGAGGACAACCCAGCTTTAGCTAGTGAGAGGCTGTTTTGTAGGAACATCATTTATATTAACAGAACATGACAGCTAACTGAATTAACACCTGTAGTCTTGGAAGCCATATAGATGCATTAACATGGCTCTGTATCCCAAATTTACAACAGAAGCACATCTCTGAAATGTAGTGGGTTCGTGGGATATACACTGTTTACACACCCCTTCCAAGGTACAGCTGGAGCCAAGCCAAGTGCCAGTGTTGCTTCAGTACCTTGCAAATAACTGTCAGTGAACTCCCAGCTCAGAATACAGCTAATAGCAACATGGTTACAAGAGGCTGCTTTTCTGACAGCCAGGGACAACAGGCATTTTTCATCCCAGCACTGTTAAGGCAGTGAAGGTATGATCCAATCCGTGTAATGCTCCTTAGTGCAATTTGCAAGAAATTAGTGAAATAATAAGAAAAAAAACTTGCTGATGATCACTCTCAGTGATCATGACCATAATAAATGGCCATTTATAAAATTAATCAATCAACATCTCATTTCCTAGAGGGCAAAAGAAATATTCAAGTACTAAAGATACTAAATCTCATAAAAATCATGTGCTAAGGATATGTTACAGGCTACCATTTACAGGATAAGCAAGTTTAGTTATCTTAAGCTATCAGGGAATCTAAATATTT
>NW_009965974.1:0-954 GCF_000747805.2 Chaetura pelagica | reverse complement strand
AATCTCCCTGGGTTGCCCTACTCAGGTCCTGGCTCCTTGCAAATTAGATCGTGAGTATATTTAAGATTCTCAGATTGTTCAGCTTTTCATGTTTCTGTACCTCTGCAAAAAAAGTTTGGCAGTAAAACATCCAAGGCCACATTGATACAGAAATAAATATACTTTTTTTCACTGCTTCACTAGAAATGTGCTGTGTCTGATTTTTTTTTCCTTTTTTACAGTAATTAGCAAACTAGCCTTAAGGTATCATTCATCATGAGCAAATCCTAGAGGAATGTATTTCTATTTCTGAAAGCAAGACTGAGTTGTTATTTCCCCAAGTTTTGGCTTCTTGACTATCTTAAAACAGAAACTAACCCATCTATGGTCAATCTGGCAGCCTTTATGATTAATGTATTGTGAAAATAGAGTCAGTCTTGAACCTGTGTGTACTGCTCAGTTCTGTCCTCCATGTTGCATATACTAATGTAGAGCCTGAGATAAGGCAACAAAAAATCATACCAGGGTTTATTTATTCCCTTGTTCTAATAACTTGGGTTCACAGAGCTAAAACATATATTACTAGACTCCTACCTGGAAGATTTCTCTTTTGCTCCAGTCCATTGCTGTCACCTGTCAGCACAGACCTCTTCCTTGTCAGTATTGTCACCTAAAGCACTTAAAGCAGGGGAAGAAGCGGACGCAACAGAATTTGAACGAAATATCGTCACATACACTTCTAGTCATGTCAGTTCTTCACCACACTATGTATTTTAGACTTGGTTGTGAAAAGGTTGCCATTAATATTGGAAGTACATTAAAAGAAGAAACTTTTGAATGACCTTACTGTTTCAGTGTGGTTCTGCTTAGTGCAGGACATGATCTGTGAGGGTACACTCCACAACATTTTATTCTGTGTGCACATGTGGCAATGACATGAAGGAAAATCACAGAATCAGATGGTTAAGGTTGGAA
>NW_009965973.1:0-954 GCF_000747805.2 Chaetura pelagica | reverse complement strand
AAAAAAAAAAGGCTGATCTGCCTCTGAACCTGCCTTGTGTATTTGCTGATACCACAAATCAGTGTCAGGGTGAGAGAGCAGTGCTCATGGAAAGCAGATGATCAACAAAACACAGGCATGCCACTCCTTTAGGGAAACACATCACAGACTAATATCTTTTCAATCAGGTCCAAAAGGCCATTTATTAATCTCCTTTCATGATCTGGAATGAAGTTCATCCAGTGTAAATCACTAGACTGACAACACAAGTGAAGCAAAAGAGCAACCACATGTTTCACCATGGACTTGTTCTCCTTTTCCCTTCCATCTCCTGATACTAATCCCAAAGCCTGAAGACTTCTCCCTGTCCCCCAGCATCTCAGTAGTCTCATGATCATACCAGTGCCTGCACAATTAATGGGAATTTCTTTCATACAGAGAAGGAAACTGCTCAGTGCAGGTCTCCTCTGAAGCACTAAGACAACTCCTGCCATAAAATGTACATGTTTTATGTGCCTGCCTAAAAAGCCCATTTCAGCATAATAGATGCATAAAATAAGTTACAGACTGTTAAAATTGTGTCACTTCTGTGTAAAATGCCCATAAAGGTAATTGGCCTGTCCCTCACATTATGTAAATTGCTCCAGAAGTGCTCCAGGAGTCCAGTGCTTGGCCAATGCAAAGCAGTGCCAGAAAGAAAAGCAACTTGCACGTGGTAAAGGACATTTATGGAGAAGATCTCCAAGCACATGGTTGCTATGGGGATCTAAGTGCTGGTGGGCTTCACCAAGCCAACCTGCACTTCTGAGAACACAGCACTTGAACCCAAGGCTGCAAGCACTGAACACCCATTCAACTTCTGTCAGAACAGGACTGGTGCTGCAGGCCTGGTCCAAGGCATGCTGAGTTACTGGGAATTGCAGCCCAGAAAAGCCAACCATGTTCTGGGCTGCATCAGAAGCAGCGTGGCCAGCA
>NW_009965972.1:0-952 GCF_000747805.2 Chaetura pelagica | reverse complement strand
AAAAAAATATCCACCTAGCCCAGTTTTCCATCTTCGAGAATGGCTCAATAACAGAGGTTGATTGAATAATAAAAAACCAATCACATATATTTAAGATAAATGCTTCTTTTTGGTATTTAGTCATTAGGAACAGAAATTACATCTGTACCATGTTTTACCACCACATCTATTCTCAATGAAAATGTATGACCTTTTGGAACTTGTTTATGCTTTTGGTCCTAAAGCAATCTGTGGCAATGGATTCCAGAATTGAATGCTGCACTGTTTGAAAAGCACTGACTTTCGTTTCCTTTAAGTTCTCTGCCTAACAGTACATTGGATTGTCCTTAAGTTTTGTGTTGTGTCAAGCAGTGAATACAGTTCTGTGCAGCACATCACTCTGATAGATGTCTTCCTCATAGTGCTGGCAAACTGAGTTCTAGTCTATTAACTGTCTCCTTTTACAAAAGCTGTTGCATATTATCTTTCTTCCCTTTCTCTCCACTTTTCCTATTTATATCTTATTTCAGATAGTTGTACCAGAACAGTACATATTATGCAAGATGCAGGTACACCATAAGATTTAAACAGAATACAGTGATGATCTGTGCTTTGCTGAGTGTTTAACATATTACTGTCACCAATATCAGTAGTGTTGCAAAGTGATTGCTACTGTGATTTAACAGAAAGGAGAATGTGAATACAGAAAAGAATATGAAATAAATGTTGTCACAGACATGATACTTGCAAGCACTCAGTGTAGCATTTCCACTTAACCTCACCTGTCTCCAGTACTGCTCCATATATAACCTGTATGTGTTACCAGCCTAAGCCCTTCTCTTTACAAATTTATCTTTTATGTAAAAAACTTCTCTGGGAGACATTCAAGACCCTCCTGGATGCAGTACTGTGTAATGTGCTCTGGGTGATCCTGATTTAACAGGAGTGTTGGACTAGATGATCTCTAGAGGTC
>NW_009965971.1:0-954 GCF_000747805.2 Chaetura pelagica | reverse complement strand
AGTTTTCACTGAGATTTTAAATGTTTGTCACTCATACAGGGTAGAGAAATAAATTAACCAGTTAATCACTCTTTTGGTTTTTGAATTAGTTTCTCATGCCTGTGATAAATGACTAACAACTGTTCCAGAAGTTGGGATTTACTGCAGTATTTGCTGATACTTCACATAGATTTTCATTTTTATTTTTGAACAAAATCTGATTTCTTGCTACTTCAGCCAATTCAATTAAACAGCTCTCCTCAAAATGAGCCTCAGTTACCAAGCAAGAAACCCTGATGGTTGCAGCTCAAAAGCCCAGTGTGTTTTATCTTCCTTTTTTCCCCCAGAACGAGATCCTGCCACCTGAATTCACAGGCACCAGAGCTGATCTCCACAGAGAGTCACAATCAAGTCAACTCTGTTTTAGCAGCACAAAGGAAATCACATTTCTCTGAAATGCCGAGGAACCCTGAAAGTGTTCCTGCTCAGCATGATGAAGGTGTCACATAGCACTCCCACGCACCCCGACACACACAGAACTTCTTGCTGGCTGCTGATGTCAAAGCAAATCAGCTGAAAACACGGAGGGGTTCTGAGAAACACAGGGAGGCCAGGCCAGGCTGCCAGCCAGTGTCCTACCAACCCAGCAAGCCTGAGGGCCACCCCACCAGCATGGGGACAACACAGCAATGTCTCCCATCACCCACACAAAGGATTTTTAATCCAGGCACAGAGCACACATCCTTTGTCGCATGGGAATGTCTGCATGGGAGCTTTTGTTGCTGGTTATAAAACCCTGATAGGTACCAGTGCACATACCCACAGTATCTGGGAATATCTCCAAAGGATGCATTTCCTTCTTTGCTTTTGGATTTGCCCAAAACCTCCTTTGCTTGTGCTTTGTCAGGTCTCAGTCATTTGGAACATCTCTCCTTCCCTCAGTTCTCTTTCATCACCCTAATGGCCCCAGCTGCC
>NW_009965970.1:0-954 GCF_000747805.2 Chaetura pelagica | reverse complement strand
CAGTTTTGTAAGTGCTCTGTAAGGACTCATCTCTGACACTCTTGGCTTTCCAAAGGACAGGCTGATGCAAGTCCTGTGCAAGGCTTGAGAATAAACCCACCATTGTTCTGAACAGTAAGAAGTACTGTTGTAGCTGGAACTTTATCTGGCTGCCAACTGTTTTTTAAAGAAGTGGGGAGTGATTGTATATTCAGATAGTTCAACAATTTTCCTTTAATGAGGTACATTACAGCAAAAAAGGTTTTCTGCTCAGTTTTTGTGGGTTTTTATAATTCTTCTGTTTGTGGAGTTGATGTTGCAATAATCTTTGTTCTGTTTGTTGCAGATATAATCATATTAATAAAACCTGACAGTGTCCATCTGTACTGTAACCCTGTGAATTATAATCATCTTTTGCCATATGTGGCACACTGGAGGAACTTGCATTTTCACTGTCTGACTGAAAATGAGGTAAGTGAAACATGAATGCAGATGAGAAATGCTAATGAGCTTGCTAATGAACTGATATTCAAAGTGGAACTTTTCATTAACATTCCTTCCACAAGTCTTTTTTCTCTTTCATACTCAGCAGGGGTTGATCTGTGTATTTAAATGGTTATTAATGATTTTACTAACCTGTAGAAGAAGAATATTTTTAATACTTCGAATTTGATGGAGCATGAAGATAAATTGCTTCCCTCTCCCAGTAATTATTATTGCTTTGACATGAGTCAATGATCTTTTAATGAGGAAAAGCATGTGACGTGTGAGAAATGGAGAATATGGATCAAGTACCATAGTCCACACTGAAATATCCAAGAATAGCCTTAAGTGCTACCAAAGCAATGTTTTATGTATTACATGCCAATAGTCTTAGAATATTAGGAAAGGATGGCTTAGTAAGCCATTTAAAATCAGTACATTTTAATATGTATTTTAATTTTAACTTTCAGCTCTTCCTTTCAGGAGCTCTTA
>NW_009965969.1:0-953 GCF_000747805.2 Chaetura pelagica | reverse complement strand
GGCTGCAGTTTCAGGGGCTTGTAAGAGCTCACTTTTCCGGATAACTCCAACAGTCAATCACTAGGCAAGTGGTTCTCAGAACTAGCTAACATGGAGACAAAACTCACCCAGGCACAATGTTGTTGTATAATCACTGTAATCAGGCTTATGCTTGTGAGTTTATACATTATGCATCCACCCAGCTGGATTCTTCTCAAAGTCAGACCTTGCAGCTTAGTGACCTGAAGACTGGTTTGTTGTTGGGTTTTATTTTCAGCATGCCTCAGAATGTGCTGTCCCTTTGAGAAATGTTATATTGAAATTGGAATTGAGAGTGATTAGCTAATTTAGCATTTGTTTTGGATGCACAGATATTGTCTGTTTCCTAAAGAGCTCTTCACTCCTAATCAGAGAGTTGTTTCTGTTGGAAAAGATCCTTAAAAACACTGAGTCCAACAGTAACCCTAGCATGGCCAAGTCCACCATTCCTTGGGCATGAATTCCACTACAGACACCTGATTTTAGAGGAGCAAAAGCCAAGGGGGTTTCTTTCAGAGCTAGGGGGTACCTTCTGTATGGAAAACAGGTACTAGAAGCAAAAGTGTGGCAAATTTTGCTTGATACCCTTTACCACTAGGAAGGAAAGAGTTGGTGTTTCTTACTGTAGCTCTTTCCTTGTGAAATCAGGGGGCGATATTTATTGCTTTTTAGCTTGCACAGAAGAAGGTGGAACCTCAGACCTTAGATTGCCACAGGTTTTAATGCCAGAATGGACCCTAACAGTTGGTTTGTGTGACTTTGTGTGTCCCAGACCCAACAGGGTTAGAGCTTCTGCTCCCGCATTAGACAAGATCAGAATCAGAGTCTACTATGTCATGCTGTGATCTGATTTTCTTCTCAAAGGCTTCCCTCAGGCTTCAGAAAAAGCCTTTGTCCATTGCTGTTTCACTCATCCTAAGAGCGTTGTGTTGTGT
>NW_009965968.1:0-953 GCF_000747805.2 Chaetura pelagica | reverse complement strand
CTGTTGTGCTAACATGTGACTTGTATATACCATCCTTTTCAACTAGCAGTTCTTTTTAATTCAAGTAGATGTATGTCCAGTACAGTTTAAATGCTGCTTTCATTGTTAATATTGCTAACCCAGAGTCACTGCTGTACAACCTGAGGAGAATATTCATTCATGTTCTGAGATGGAACATGAAATCCTTGCTAACAAACAGTGTAAGTGAAATCCTTAGTTGATGTTTTCATATACTTATTTCTGTAATTCCTGTAAAAACTGCAGTATCTGGTTCATCATACCTATGTGTTAAAGCAATCAATTATTCTTTTTGAGTCACAGCGTGCCTGGAACCCACAGTTCAGTTTGTTGTGTAATACCACAAGCCACTTAGTTCCCTTGTGACTACTTTAAAAGCATGTAGTCTGTGTGCTTACCAATAAGAAACTTTGAGATTATATTGCTTGTAAATGGAGTGTTTTAATGCAAACTCCAAGATTCTGTGAATTCCTTAAAATAAGAACAAGTCTCCCTTATTTGTGAAGCCTGTGTACAGATATAGGGTACAAACAGTGTACGTAGAGTGGTTAGTGACATCTAAAATAATTGACATTTGAAATGTTTGACATGTTGAACGTGTTTAAAGAGGGACACGAACATGGATGTCATTTCTCAGACATCTTTTGTTAGCTTTATGTTTCAGCAATTGCCCGTGGCAGTACAAGGAAATGTCTTCCCCTTGTTAACCTACAGGAAACTAGTGACAGCTCTAGTAGTTGGTATTGTGCTGTCATCCAAAGACATTTGGAGCTTTACAAGCAGAGATAACTGTATTCCAGTTTGTAACTATTTGTATATTAAAAAGGAAGGCTGGTTGCATTTAAACATTGAGGAATGTGAGCATGAGTTGCTTTAAAAAAAGCTCCTATGTTACTACTTTTAACTGACACTGACAATAATTGAAGAAGAGGGCA
>NW_009965967.1:0-953 GCF_000747805.2 Chaetura pelagica | reverse complement strand
TCCCTCTCCACTTCCTCTCCTTAGGAAGCTGTAGGAAGCAATGAGGTCACACCTCAGCCTCCTTTCCTCCAACTAAGAAAAACCAAAGTCCTTAAACACTTCTCACAGGACATGCATTCCAGCTCTTTCATCAGCAAAAATATGTTAATATGAAACCTTGAGAGAAGTTTCACAGAAAGAGAGTGGGTGGTGCAGAACTCCCATGGCTGTGGAGAGCTTCCATCTGACTCTTCTGGAAAATGATGGGGTACAGAAATGGTGGGTGCAGAGATACTTCAAACTACAGCTATGGAGATCTTCCAGCTGCCTGTAGGAATATGGTGGGGTACAGAATGGTGAGCATTAATCTTCCTTTATCTGTTATTTGGGGAGCTTCTAGTTGCCTGTAAGTCAATGATGTGGTACAGAAATGGTGAGTGCAGAGCTCCCTTTACCCACAGCCAGGGAGATCTTCCATCTGTCTGTAGGAATATGATGGGGTGCAGAAATGGTCTGTGTGAAGCTGTCATTGCCCATGGTTATAGGAAGCTTCCAGGTGTCTGTAGGACCATGGCTGGGTACAGGCTAGGGCTCTTGAGAAAAAATGAAACAGTAAATAGTTGGTGAAAAGCTAAATGTGCAGAAATCAAAATGGTGCAGTAAATCCAGCATCCAATGGGCCAAGTTCCAGCTTCTTACTCTGAAAGCACATTCCCCATTGTGTGCATTCCCATCTATACCCACCTATCATTCTTACTTTTCCTCTTCCAGGTAAATTATACTGCCCGTGTTCATGTCAGCGTCCTCTGACCCATGTATGTACAGAGAAAGCTGGATATTTGCTGGAACAATCACCTTTACAATGCATATGGACCATATGCATGTGTACATACACTTTAGAAAACACCAGTCCAGGTGAGCATGAACTTAGCAGTGTGGTGACAAAAACCTTATTCTACAATTCCCAGAAACAT
>NW_009965966.1:0-950 GCF_000747805.2 Chaetura pelagica | reverse complement strand
TTCCAGGGATGGGGCAGCCACAGCTTCCCAACCTGTGCTGGTGCCTCGTCACCCTCACTGAAAGTAATGTCTTCCTAAGGACATAATGGTGCAGTGTTGCAATCCTGCAATGCACAGAACAACAGTTGTGCACAGAGGGTGACAGCTGTCAAGCACAGGAACTGCTTCACTCCCCTGGCAGCTGAGCCCAGCCAGCACCTGCTCTGCTTGTCCTGGCCGATGCGCTGAGCTGTTCACAGCACGTTCCTCAGTTACTCTAGAGGAGCTGAAGAGCCCTCCTTCCACCTAATTGCTTCATCATCCTCATCCTCGAGTGCCTTGAGCTACAATGCCTGGAAATCTATACAGGGAGTTCCACATCTTGTAGGAGATGAGACTGAAGATTTATAGTGTGAGCTATCAAATGATGAAAGAGGTGGCAGTGGTTCCTCCTCCTGCTATTTTGTAAAATCTCATCCTACATTTCAGTCTGTGAGAGCAGTCTGCTTTGTTCCAGACCAACCACAACATCTCGTGTGCAAATGACCTTTTTGCTTAAGTGAGGTAAATGGATCATATACATCTGTTTAAGATTTGACTGATTGAATTTTTTGTTGAGTTTTTTAACTGACCTTGTAGTCCTGCGGACATGAAATGTTATTAAAATATGAAGCAGTGCAGCAAAGAAGGTTACACTGTAGTTATCATTAATGCCTGATACACATTAATTGGCATCAAATACTGGTACAACAAATCACAGAATCACAAACACGTCATGGTTGGAAAGGACCTCTGAGATAAACCAAGTCCAAACAGTAACTACAACAAAAGAACAAAAAAACCCCAACAGTCCCAGAAAAAAAACCCTCACCCACCCAAAAAAAAACCCCACAACCTCGGTCATTAGGGCTTGCCCTGAGGTGCCACATCTACACGTTTCCTGAACACTTCCAGGGATGGTGACTCCACCA
>NW_009965965.1:0-953 GCF_000747805.2 Chaetura pelagica | reverse complement strand
CAGCTTTCCTGTAGCCCCTTCAGGTACTACGTGTAACTTTCCTGGGACATAAGAGTAAGGCATGGATAGACTGGAGAGAGACCATCTTTGCAGTCATTCAGAAAATGCAAGTTTTAGTTAATTAGAACACTAAGAGTGTGTGAAAATAGTCACCAAATCACAGCTCCATTCACAAGGTTTTATTTTTCCTCTGTGTCCTCATCTACAGGCAAGAAGAAACAGAGTTGAAGACTTGGTCCAAAGTACAGAAAGACATCAAATACATTCAGCACTTTGGTTCAGAAATAACTTCTTGTTAAAATAGTCTGGCTATAAAGGGAAAAAGCTGAGCACAGAGCCCTATTCATAGACTTATTTTGGTTCTTCCTAAAAACAGAGTTCATTCATGTTGAGTTACAGCCAGCAGCATGGACCAGAGCTGTTTGGGGCAGCAAAAGCTGTATGTGCAATCCCACATTTGGCCCCACTCTTTACCTTGTGCTGCAGGTTGCTTGGATTCAATTCTGTAAAATCCCTCACAGCAGTTGTTTGACCATCTGATTATTTGACTCAGGCATCTTGTATTGGCAACAACCAGTGCCCAGGGTTGTTCTTTAGTCCAGAAACTGTTCTGTTCTGTCCTTCTAATTTTATAGGTAAAAAATAGTCACAAAGTGTGTCCTAAACTGGTCAACCCATTTTTTGTCCATTTTGTTGACAACTGCTTCTAAGAAAAAAAGTGTTTATTGAACCACAATTGCTCTCTTGATGTCAACATTATGACAGAGCCACTTCCTCATTGTCTCACCTACACAAGACAAGATGGTTCTCTGTATCTGATGGCATTTGAGGTCATTAAGACAGTCTCTAAAGGTGCCTTTGTCTACATCAGATGAGGCTGTGGGTGCATGGCTTGGATGACAAGAGAAGGTCAATTTCAGCATGGTCATCCTCAAGGTGGAAAGATGGAAACA
>NW_009965964.1:0-953 GCF_000747805.2 Chaetura pelagica | reverse complement strand
TTTTTTTTTAATTTTGCTATATTTTTATTATGAATAAAAAAGGAAATATCAAAGGCTGCCACAAAATACTGTATCATGTGAACACAACCTCCCAGTATTAGATTGAAAGCACAGTTTACAATACTGATGGCATTTATGTTGGTTTACACTCTCCAATGTAAGATGTTGTTTGCAGCTAAGCAGAAAGTTGAAATACTCAAAACTGAAAAATGTTTTACTTCTACTTCTCTACTTAAACAACCACACAGATGGACACCCACAGGAAAACATATCTTAAAGTTGGAGGAAAAAATAATACTGTGCTTATTCTTTCTAAAGGACATGACACCTTATTGTCAAACTCCTCAATCATTGACTTCTTTTAGGAAGATGCTGTCATTAAGGTTCAGTTATGTAACTGGAAATTATTAAAAGCTAACAAGTAAAACAAATACCAGAAAAATACAGGCAATATTTTGCTGTAATTTGAAAATCAATGTTTCACAAGGAGAAAAAAGCCAAATTAATCAAAACCCCAAACGATAACAGTAATAAATTACTGGCACATACAGTCCTTTCTGTCCCTATAGTTTCTGAAGGGTTACATTTTCACACAAGGAAAATATCTAATGCTTCTATTATGACGTAAAAGCAATGACATTTACTTGGCGTTGTTGCGAGTTACAGGGAAGTCTGTGCTGTGGACATTCCCACAAGTCATGAAGCACATCTTTTAAGAAAGATTTACATTTCCATCCACTTTTCCTGGATTTTGACTGTGGCCAAAGAGGTTAGTATTGCCAAGATCTAACTATCACATTATTTACCTACAGAAAAGAGAACATTTCTATAGAAATAACAAGGTGATAGGATGCATGATAGGATCCCAGAAGAAGTGGAAGTGGAGACATCTAGTACCACTGATGTCTTGAGCCTGCAGTTCCCAGGGTCACTGAGATTGAAAGAGAAATTAT
>NW_009965963.1:0-953 GCF_000747805.2 Chaetura pelagica | reverse complement strand
ATTGTGTGTGTTTTGTTTTTTGGTGTTTTTTAGTTTTGTTTTGGTTTGGTTTTATGGTGGGATTCAGCGATCCCAGAGGTCCTTTCCAACCATGACAATCCTGTTGTTCTGTGATTCCGTGACCCTGGCAAACTAAGTACTTTTTCAGGGATCTGTAAATTCCTTTCTGTAAAGAGCTGCTGGGGACTATTAGGTTCCTCTTCCTTGCCTTCTCCTCCAACAGCTAATAATCCACTTCCACTATGGATTACATCAGAGGGCTATAAAAGATGAGTTCTAAGTACTACAACAAAACCACCTCTGATGTCATACGGGGGAGGTACATCCTTTCACACTGGATGCAGAAGTTACCATTCAGACCACTACCCTGAATTTCCCTCCTATTTAGTGTTGCTTTTTCCCTTGTATTTTTTTAACATGCTTATGCTCCTGCCTTTCAGGATACATGTGAACCTAAGAAGAAAATGCAAGCAAGAAATCAGCCATTTAAGAGAAAACCATATTCCAGAGCTTGCACAAAATGACATCCTAGTGCAGAAACAATTTTGTGCTAAGCAGATGCAGTTTAGGAACGTGGCCTTACTATAAGGGATCACAGTTATTGCACAATTTAACAGCCACATTTATCCTGACTCCGTATTTTGCATTTGATTCAGACAGTGCTGGGAATTCATAAAAAGAGTGAGAGAGAGGGGGAGAAATCCTTGTATGTATTTATTGTTCATTATACAGTCAAACTTCCTTTGAAACTCTCTCTCACTGAATAATAAGTTGCCAAGATTTCCCAGCGCTCCTTGTCTCTCAGGCCAGAATGCAAATAGTTTCCCAGTAATTATGGGGAGAAAAAAATGAAGAGAGAAATTATAGCAACTTGAAAACTCCAGAATGACCTTGAAAAAAACCTCAAAGTTCATTCAAAGGGTGTGGACAGGCTGAAGAGGGTCCAGAGAAGG
>NW_009965962.1:0-952 GCF_000747805.2 Chaetura pelagica | reverse complement strand
CTCTCCTCTCCCCAGAGGGGCACAGGAGAAAATCACCATCAAGCACCCCTGGGAGAGCCTCCTGCTTGGAGAAACTTCCTGCTCCAGGCAGGGGAGGTTGCAGCCCAGCTGCCTACGTACCTTGGTGATCTTCCTGCCAGTGAAATCTTCAAACCTCTTCAGCCCCAGGGTGAGAACCTCAGGTGCCCTTTGGATGGTCCAGGCCTTGGAGGCGACAACCAGCTGGCCACAGCTGGAAACCAAGCACAGAGCCCCGTGTGAGATGGGCCCATGAAAGGCCTCCTCTCTTGCCCCAGGAAGGCCAGACAAGCTGTCACATCCCCCACGTCCTTACAACCCTTGCAGAATCTCCAGCTGCACAAGGCTGCACTGAAGTCAAGCTGTGCCTCAGCACGGGGCACCCCCCTGGGACAGCCCAACTGACCCTCCCCAACACGCCAGAGCTCAGGGCAGGATCTACTATCTAAGGGTGATGAGCAATCATCTCACTGGCTGCAGCGATAGCCGTTCTCAGCTTCCAGCGTCTCTGGCTTCATAAAGTTGTCCAAAGCTTCAGGGACGGAAGCAGCTTCCTGGGGGAAGGGAGAGGAGAGCCCTGAGCTGAGGGAAATGCTCCCGCCCAACCAGCCTCCCATCACCGGCAAGAAGACCTAGGGGGCCCAGGCTGAGGAGACCCAATGTCAGCCTGCAAGCAGTGCCCAGCCAGAGGCAGCCACAGGGCATCCTGCTGCACACTTCCCTCTTCCCCTGGGATTCCTGGGGCTGCCAAGAGCTGCCTCCCTGGGCCACCAGGGCTCAGTTCAGCTACCGTTGCTGTGCAGGGCCACCAAGAATGAAGACAAGCCAGCTCATCAGCCTGAGAGCCAGAGGAGTGCTGAGAGAGGGGGCAGAGGGGAGAAGGAGGAGAAGATGCCAAGGCTGCAGAGGGGACAATGAACGTCTGTCCAGCTCC
>NW_009965961.1:0-953 GCF_000747805.2 Chaetura pelagica | reverse complement strand
CTTCCAATCCAAAAAATTCTATCCTTCTATGATACTCCCTCACATACTGTGGTAGTATTTGAGCTCCACTGACCTAGTTACTAATATTGGAAGGATTTATTTAACTTTATAACAAGTTTTAGATCATCATAAATCTACCACATATTGAAATAGCATAACATCTAACACTGTAACAGTATGCAAAAGAGTTTACTTTCTGTAGTAAAAGCAGTGGTCCTACTCATTTTTCTAAGACCAGAACTACAGTAGAGGCAGAGACAGAAGGAACATTCACACTGAGGACTATATGTTGAAACTGCATTTTTCTTCAAGGAAATATATTTGTCTTCCAAGAAGCAACACAGTCATACTGTATCACAAAAGCACAACATAGAAAATGAGTAATTTAGTGATGTAGTATAACAAGGAAGTGTGATTGATGACCAATGGCAAAACACTCGCAAGCTTGTGAAGGCTGATGGGGAGATCTAAAACATTACCAAAATTAGCAGACATTACTCAGTGATACAGTTCTGCAGTTTGAAAGTGAGCTGGAACAGAAGTTCACTTTGTCTCTTATTTTTAAATTATGCAATTAAATAAGTTTCTGCAATATTTACAACAAAAGGGGCACAACCTTCCAGTTGTCTGAAAAAAGAAGTATGTCATAGGCTGCACTTCTAAAAAAATTCAAACTCATTGGTGGCATGGATTACATCTTTGTACTAAGAAGTTCATGTTAATTCCCAGCAGCTGAGTCTCTGCCTCTTGCATTACTAAGGTTTCACCATCTCACTTGGTGGCATCACTCCTCTCTTCAAAAATTATTGCCTCTTTCACATGCTCCTGCCTCTGATTTTCAGCAAACACAGGATATCTGATATTTTGAATATCAGGATATCAGGATATTTTGAAAATAACGAATTTTAAAGTGTGCAGGTTATCTGACAGACATTTTGTTGCCCAAAGGAGGG
>NW_009965960.1:0-952 GCF_000747805.2 Chaetura pelagica | reverse complement strand
AAAAAAACAGTTTGGAAGAAATCATTCTGGTTTGGAAGTTTAAGGAATCAACCAGCATATACAGCTGTGCCAGGTGACCTTGATTCTCAAGGACTCTTCTTGGGCCCTTGAAGATTCCAACACAGACTCAGCCCATCCCTGACAGTGCTTTCCAGTTTTCTGTGGAAGAAAACTGAAAACCTGTTCTTTAACTTTGCTATTTCTGTTACAAAAGTTGAAAGTATCAGCTGAAATCTGAACTACTGAGGGGTTTCAAAGTGATCCTGGGTAGATTTCTGTTTTAAATACTTGCTTAACTTTGGCTTCATTTGCTCATTTAGTTCTCTGACAGGACAATAAAACAGTGACTTTTATACAAGCTGCTTTTTACAAGACAGAATAGCTCAGGGAGCACAATTCAGGGGAAATCTTGGGAAAAAAAGAAGGAAAAGGGAGAACACAGTGTCTAACAGTCTTATTTGTTGTACAGAAGTTCACTACAGGAAGCAGAGTTACAAATGCTTTTGAAATACCTAGAGATGAAGCAGGTAGCAAGAAAGAAGGCAGAGGAATGGCTGAAGGTTTAAGATTCAATATTTAGGACAATTTTAGTAGTCCTAGACTGATAAACCCACCAAGTTGTCCCCTTAAATTCTCTATTGTGCAATTAATGTTTTGTCAGAAGTCTTCACAGGGCTCTTATATAAGTTTTCTCAGTTATTAGAAAACAGATTTCACATGATGGATGTTTGCTGCCTCTCA
Source organism: Chaetura pelagica (assembly GCF_000747805.2). NCBI lineage: Eukaryota > Metazoa > Chordata > Aves > Apodiformes > Apodidae > Chaetura > Chaetura pelagica. The sequence continues at coordinate 211 of NW_009965960.1, read as the reverse complement.
TTCTGTCCAGGCATCCTTCCATCTTCTCAAGAGATCAGTGATAAACAATTTTCTACAGTATAGTGGAAGAAAAGCACTTTCTCACACTGCAATTTCTCTCTCCCCTGTCACTCATGTATTGCATGACATCCAAGGAAAGATCTAATTTTTTTTTATTATTATTATTATTATTATTTATTAATTAATTAATTTTAAAATTATTTCTCTCTCT
>NW_009965959.1:0-951 GCF_000747805.2 Chaetura pelagica | reverse complement strand
CTTGTTTTGGGAGCTCCAGAACTGGGCAGAGCAGGGGAGGTCTCCACACTCTGCACAACTGTCATGGATTCCTTATAGTGAATATTGAGCAATGGAGTCAAGTTCTCTAAAGCAGATTTTTGTCTATAGATGTCCAAATTTATGTAAAATTATTTAAACTTCAGCATCTGACCAAGCATCCACTCAACCCTTCCCCTCTGACCTACTAAAACACAACGTGTACATCTGGGATGAAGAGGTGCAAGTTTCCCTCTAACACATGGATGATTGAGGGACTATTTCTGTGTCAGGTTGGTGCTGCTTTTGGCACCTCTTTGTGTCGTGGTCCATTCAGGTAAAAGTCCCTTCCCTGAGGTTGCACTGCTAGGATTTTAGCTGAGTAAAGGATGGATCAGAAAGGAGGTAATAACAGAAAGAGGATGTCCCATGTCCTGACAATACATGTTTGTGTTGGTACCAGCTGGCAAAAAAATGCAAGTATTAGAGGTTGTTATTAAGCTTCTCTTTTGTTGTCATATTTAAGACTCAAGCTTTTCTGCTCAATCATAAGATTTGAAAAAAGCACACCAATAGAAATCCCCAATAAAATTGTCACAGTCATGGTAAAATCATCAGGTTTGGCAGCTTTGTCATGCTGTGGTCATGGATTTTAGGTACATGAAGGTCCAAGAAGACATTTTTTTCTCTCACGTGCACTCAACCCAAGGGATTTCTGTCTTGAGATCCTGGGACATGGTTTCCCATCCCTGTAGCCTTAAAGCAATAAACTGTTACGAAGAACTGAAGGCAGGTATATTTTTTAAGGGGCTAAAAAGAGATTAGTCACCCTGTTCTTCTGAAGAGCTCATACCTTAGTTTCATTTAAAAGTCTCTGTCAGGAATTGAGTGCAGGAACTTCCACATAAATTTTGATCTAATCTGGCTTTTTCTTCCTTCTTTTTTTTTTTTTTT
>NW_009965958.1:0-952 GCF_000747805.2 Chaetura pelagica | reverse complement strand
TGCCTGGTTGGATTCAGGTCTCTGCTCCCACCTCCTTCTCTTCAGCAGGTGGTCAGGGATGGGTTGTACCTGGAACAAGCACACAGGGTTGTGTGCAAGACCACCTCCTGTGCAGCAGCTGACTCACAGTTCAGCACCCAGATCTGGTCTCAAGAGCTGTAAAATTCATAACAAGCAGCCTAAACAAGAAACACGTGTTGCTCAGAGAAGTGGCAGCAGGTCCTGTACACTGCAGTGCCCCGGGAGTGCCCACATGAGCAGGGGACAGAGGTAGCTGGGACTAAAATGGAAACGTGGCAGGGGAAGGGCAACACGTAGCTTTGAAGAATTAGAGAAAGATTTTATTTTCCTGTAGAGCCCTGGCCATGCTCCACTCCAGGAAATGCCAGACTGCCCTCCTGAAACTCATCCTGTGCACCTGGGGGCATTCTTTGTTACTCACTTGTCTCAAGGCTGCTCCTGGTCACGGTGGCACTGGCTGATTTCCAAAAGAGCTGACAGGATCTTTTCCTGCTCCAGTCTCAGGGCCTTTTTCCATATCAAATTTCTGTCTCAGCCTCCTCTGCTTGCTGGGCTCCCCAGGCACTGGGGCTTACTGGGTTCCCCATGGGCTGGACGTTTTCTGTGCATATTATAAATGGAATTGCAGCCCCTTCTTGTAGAGCTTGGTCACAGGGCTGTGACTTGATGCTCACAGCTTAGAGCATAACTGTGTAATCATGTTGTAATCTGTGTTGCAGCTCCCAGCTGACTGATTGGAAGCCCTCTGAGCTAGGGATTCTATCACCAGTTAAGGTGATTACCAGTAATTTGCTTTTCAGAGTTTGAGAATTAAGTACAGCTTAGAATTATTTTTTTTCTTTCCCAGAGCTTAAAATTATTTTAAAAGTCCAAGTGTCTTTCACCAGAGAGGACAGTCATAGGACAAGGGAGAATGGTTTTAAACTGAAAG
>NW_009965957.1:0-952 GCF_000747805.2 Chaetura pelagica | reverse complement strand
GAGAAGCTTTTCTTTCTCAGGAAAGGCCTAAAGCCACCACAGCAGAAATGCTGCAGGCTCACTCCAGCATCACCCACTTCAGCACTTGCAAGAGCAGCAGACGTGCACTTGGTGCGCAGCCCTGAAATCAGACTGACTGATTTTGTTACCCTTTGCCAAGGAAACGAGGTAATGACAGGAGTTCGGCAATTTAATTCACGTTATCTCAGGCCAGGCATCTTCTGGATGAACTGTTCTGATGGAACTGTGTTTGTTCAAGTGTTCAGACATTTCCTTGAAGCAACTGGGAACAACGCTTCCTTTTTCAAATTATATTCAACCTTTGATACCCATTACCAGCAGGCTGTACTTAGAATGAACATATCAGAACTGTGACACTTGGAAGTATCTAGTCATTGTAAAGTGATATAGGCAGTTACAGGCAGAACAAAAATTTGAAATGTGGACAGTTAATGCAATTACTTACCAAAGATACAGTAAATTCATTAGAAAGCAAGTAACACAAGCTAGCAGCTTTTCGGACCAAGTGTTCTTGACTAATCAAACTGGAAGAAGCACCACTGGTACCATTTCTGCACCTCCTACTCTGAATCGCATGAAGACTGCAGGCTAGAGCAGAAACAAACAATAAGCAAAGTTTGTTTTTCCAAAGAGCTTTAGAGCCAAGGAAACTTACAACTTCTGTTTTGTCTATTTCTAGGCCTACAAACAGTCAAATATTGCACGTGCAATTGAAAAATACTGACAGAATTCACCACTATTCCATTTGCTTCCAAACTCATGTCAGATTGAAAAAAAACAACTCATGAAAAGATTAGTGACCAAAACACAGGTTTTGCCATGTTGGTTCAAAGCACTGATAGTACCTTGACCATGGAAGTCAACAATACGGAAAGATTTCCACAAAAGATGGAAAAAACAAGTGGACACATTCCACAAACAAAAAAGTTTA
>NW_009965956.1:0-951 GCF_000747805.2 Chaetura pelagica | reverse complement strand
CAGGACCCATGGGTGAATCCCATCAGGTCCCCTTTCTCTGTGAGAAAGACTATAGTGAGGAAGGTTGGCCACTGAGTGGATGACCCACCAACCAGCTCCAGACTAACTGTGATCTTGTGAATGACCATCTGAGAGCTGCTGAGCTTGTGAAGTGTCAGCATGGGAGATCAGGAGTCCAGCTGCCTGTCCCAACCTCTCAGCTTGTCTCCTTGGGACAGATTCACCAGAGAAAGCAAGTTGATCATACAGGAGGAACATGAAAATCCTGAAATCTATAGGAAATAGGACTCCCAGGTATTTTTTGGATTTCCAGATCATCTCTTTGTTGCTCTAACTCATCAAACTTCAAGATTCTGAACATCTCTGTTGTCAACAGCACTGATTTGAATGTCCAGCACCACCTTCCCACCTGCTGCTCCTCCCATCTTCCTGGTGGCACAACTTTTGTGCATCCATCTGATGAATTAGGTGAGATCATTAATCTGGGTTAAATATATACTTTGTTTACTTTGTTGCCAGGTGACTTTTAACCGAGGTCAATTCTGCAATTCCATGTACAGCACAACTGGAGGGATAAATAGTGAGAGGCATGGGCAGGGGCAACTTAAATTGGTGGTTTTGCTGAGAAACACAACTGCTTCTCAAATTACTGCCTTAGATGTAAAGGCAGAGTGTGTCCTCTGCAGGGCTAGGCAGGCAATGTGCTGCCTGTCCCTGGGCAATTACTTTCAGGAAAAGTTCTTTGAATGCTGCCCTTAATACTGGTAAGAAAAGCCCCATTTTAGAATGATCTGAAGAATGGACATGCTGAGTGGTTAAGAATTGTAGAAACCTTCTGACCAAGGATTTGTCCTTGTTGGACATGCAGCTGAGGTCTGCCTGCAGTCACTCTCACACAATGACAGGGTAGGAGGGGAGCAAATGTGTGAGTGTTGTAGAAGGTCAGCTGGA
>NW_009965955.1:0-951 GCF_000747805.2 Chaetura pelagica | reverse complement strand
ACTTGTCAAGGTAGTTCTGAGAAGGGAGAAGACAGCTATAGAAGAATTTTGTCCATGATCCAAGTGGGTTTTGCTTAGTAGAGTATTAGATGTTTTCAATTGTGCTATGCAAAATGGAGAGAAATTCCAAAGCAGTGCAGTGCAACCAACAGTCATGCCACACAGACACCTCACAGAGTGTCATCCTTGAGCTTCTGGAAATTAGGGGGCTGTAAGTTTGTCCTAGTTGGAGGCAGGATGAAGTTGAAATGATGTTGTTCGTTTTCTTTTTACAAAAAAGATTAGACATTTAATTTTCCTTCTGCAACCCACAGGACTGTAAGTACTCTCTTACCAATTTTAATGAAAATGTGCCTGTAAATAATTAAAGGTGGATTATACATTTTGCCTGACAGAAGGGGTTAGCTTTGTGCAAAATCTTATACTTACCAGTTATGTGACATTGCTAAGTTTCCTGCCCTTGTTCTGAGTCTTTGTTGACTTTTATTCAGTATTTTCCAAAAGGAGAGTTGTTTTCCCAGGATGCCAACCACAATATCCTTCTTCCTTCAGTATGTTTTTGCTCCTTGTTCCCATGCATTTGCATAGTTTATTTATGTGTGTGTATTTGTTTTGTTCAGTCTTACAGAAAATAAAGACAGAACACTAGAAACTACCAGAGGTTTTCTTTTTTTCTCTCTTTCTTTCTTTTCTGGTGTGCACTTGCACTTGTCACATGTTCTCTGTCTCTCTTTCTTCCTCCCTTGCTATCTTTCCAAATCCTCTACTTCAAAGGAGTTCTGGGCAAACGAAATGTAGTTCAATGGGGCCCTCTCTTGGCCTGATATGGTAATTTAGCTCTGCAAAACTATCAGCACAAAAGTATTTTCATGAATGAATTTGAGATCAGTGCTTGACTTTAATTTGTTTGGGACCAAAACTGTTGTTGGTATTGCTAATGTTGTTGGTATT